>NW_026623556.1:691507-709885 GCF_030028575.1 Malurus melanocephalus
GGAAGGGGAGGAGGGGAGGGAGGGGGGAGAAATCAAATAAATAAATAACCTCCGCACCAATAAGAGAGGCAGCGGCTGCCGAGAAGGCTGGGATCGGATGGGAGAGGTCCTCCTTGGGCTCTATTTGTTTGTTTGTGACTGGAGCTGCAAAGTTCAGAGCCAAACGTGTTGCTTTCCGGCGGCGGCGTCCGCCCCGCTTCACCTGCTCCGCTGCCGGGTGCCTGTCCGGGGCGACCCCGCCGCTCTGCGGGCCCTCCGCCCGGCATCCTGCCCGCCGCTGGGGCCGACGGACGGCAGAGGAGCGCGGGGCTGTGTCTCTCGACTGCCCGCCTTCACCTCCGCGCCTGCCGGAGGGCAACGGACAGGTGAGTGCTTCTTTGCCGCACTTCTGCCGAGCCCGGCGCGGAGAGTGCCTCCGCTCCGTAGTCACCTGTCACTGCAGGAGCTGCTCATTTATCAAACTTTGCCTCCTGTCGGCTTCCGCACCCCCTGTCTTGCCTTTTGCGGGAGGGCGAGCGTTCGGGGTTAATTGGTTTTGCGCAGAGGGAAGCCGGGGGGGCAGCAAAGCGGGGTCCCACTCTGCAGAGAACAGCTCAGCCTTGTCGGGAGAGGGGGTTTGTCGGACMCGCTCGCCTCTGCTGCCTCTCGGGGCCGCAGCCCGGAGTCCMTCTCCCCACGCGAGTTCGCGACGTGGAGGCGGCGGGGGAGACCGGCGGAGCGAAGTTGTTTTTTGCCCTGCGGGGAAGCCGCGGGGCCGTGCAACAGGCACCGTCCTGCGGAGGGAGGGCGGAGGGGCGCCTCGCCCGCCGGCGTGGGGCTCCCGGCGGCCGCGAGCAGACCCGTGCCCCTTTAGGTAACCCGCTTTGTTTCCAGCACCTCCAGGGGTTTGCCTTGCGGGGAGTCTGTTCTATGCGGCGGCTTGCGAACGCCCGGCAGCAGCCCCCGAAGGCACGCCTCCTACTAGTAAGGAGAGAAAGTTGCCTGTACTCAGGAGGGACGGATACAGACGGCTGCGCGGAAGATGCGCGTTGGGGCGCTGGGCGGCTTTCCCCGCTGCGMGGTGGCGGCGCCCCGGGGAAGGCAGGGAGCGATCGAGCGAGTGCTGAGSGGAGCGGGCGCCCGGCAGGTGGAGCCGGTGGGAGCGGCGGCGGTGATGGTTTATCTCGGCTTGGGCGGTGTGGCCAGCGGGGCCCGTAGGCGCGGTGCGAAGCGGCCCGGTAGCCCCGAACCCGCTGCACAGCGGCCGGAGCGGGTCCTTGAGGTGGATGCGGGGTGCGCCGGGCTGTGCGCGCCTTCCTGCTGAAGGGAGGCTGCAGGTGCGCACGGTGCCCTGCGGTGTTTGCGTTACCCCTGGTCACACGCGTATTTTTTCTACCATTGATCGTCGTTCTGTTTGTCACTGTGTATTGGAAAATGATCAGATTCGAGTGGTAGTCTGTCTTAATTATCACAGAATGTATAAAAGCGTAATTGCTAAAATTATTCAATAGTGGTTAACAATTAAAAGATTATCCCAGTACTCTGCAGCTAGCAAGGAACAGATTGTACTAATTGGATAGTTAGACATTTAAATGGGCAGGTTTTCTTAAAATAGGAGCTCGACTCTTCCGGGGAGCTGAATAGACTGTTACAATGTTAAATAATTATATTACAGTGATGGTAAGACTTCCGAGCTGAAGATGTTAGCTTGGCCAGCAGCACTGGGACAGCCTTTGCCCAGTTTTAGAGCATCGGTTAAGAGAAGGCTGGATTTTCATCACTTTTYCTTTAATAGGTAAATATAGCTAAATGGTTTAGAAACATGTGTGAAACMAGTTGAAGGAGTGGCAATATTTTACATGTTTTTGCAATGAAATCTTCTTCTATCTTCAACTGACATCATTTGACTGAATTGATAATTGAATTTTATGCTCCTAGCCACTTAATATTTGAATTTATGTCTCTTTATGCCACTTATACTGATTGAGAATAATTGCTGTTTAGTATAGTGGAGACTGAATGTGGGATGGTTTAACAACAATTTTCTTGTGTTCCTTTCATATCTAAACAGCTAAGGGAGTATTTTCTCCTTTTTTGGGGGGTGGTAATAACATTCCAGTTTAAACACTGTACTTCAGTAATGAATTGATAAATAAATCAACTATGCAGTTAAACTTTATTTTTAAAACTCTTGTTTCTCCACATTTCTCATGTTTCTTGCACAATTTGAAAATGTTCTATGAGAAACTCATTCAATGACTTTATAAACTTGTTGCATTTTGTTGCATAAGTTTTCTTAATGTAATAAAGTTGGCATAAGAAGAAGCAACACAATATAATCTGTTGTTTGCGGTATTTTTTCCAGAGACAAAATGTTTTCCATTACCTTAATCAAAGACATATACTTAAAGAAAGTGCCAGAAATTGAATTTAATAAGAGATTAACTTCAAAAATTAAATAGGATATTCTATATTAAGAACTACTGTAGAGAATAACTCATAATTAAAATTGTAAAGTATGTCTGGGCTTTGAAAATCTAATCTTGAATTTTGTCACCAGCATAGTTTTGTGCTCCTTTGTGGTATAAAAATGCATAAATAAACTTCTGAAATGCTGGTTTAAATACTGAAAGGGCTTGGAGTGTGTGTTTCCCAAGTTGATGAAAATGGTGAGCTTCACAAAAGTTATATTCTTRATTATGAAATGAATTTATTTTCTCCTTGTGTTGGGTGCTATAGCTGTCTCTTAGAAATCTCRTCCTGTTGTATCCCAAGCTTGCTCTTTTTACTACTTTATATACATTTCCTTTATTCTTGTGTGCCAAAGTATTCAACTATTTCTTATGAGCATTGCTGCTGACTTCTGAACCTGAATTCCGGTCTATACTACCTAAATAAGTGTTTCTAAAAAGTCAGAACAATAGAACTTCTTGGTTTTTCCTCAGTTCCTGTAAAAATGTTAACTTATGTGAAGATGGTGTTTAATGTTAAGATTGGATTTCCTCCAGAACAAAAGTGTGACTTTCCACACAGCTGATAAATAGTTGAATGTGTTTTCAGCAATTTACAAAACACTGATGTCTTGACATGTGGATTTCTTGTGTGTCTTTAATAAAACATGGAGTGTGAGAAAAGGCTGTCGAGGGTTTCTTTGAGGGAAGAAAAAACCCCAACCCTGCAGCAGAAGGAATATTAAAAAGTATTTTCCATGACATACTGGATTGTATAAAGCTGGCTGGAGGGGGGCTGTATTTTCCACATATTGTATTAAGCTGATACCACCATAAGTTTTACAAGAAAATTAAATCTGCTTTTAAAATCCTTCTAGTGAAACACAGATACCTTTCTTCCATAAACCATGTAAATACTTTCCCCCTGATCTTTCCCAGCTCACTTTCTGTAAATTTATGCAAGAAGGTTCCCTGGTATTATTAAGGATATTCTTTTGTATTACTTCCAATTTATAGCACTTGATATCTTTCTTTCACCCTCATATTTGTTATACAAATATTAAACCTACTGTCCTTGCTAGGTTGAAAGTTCCTTTCTGCTCTTCTGACATGTTCCAAAAAAATGTGTACCAATGGTTTACACACAGTTTTTATATGTGTGTCATCCATTAAACTGACAGTTTGGATAAACCTGAAAACTTTAATCTTGTAAAATACAATTTTTGTATTGGGGGGAAGGAAGTTCTGAAATCCTGTATAATTACCATGCTCACTCACATTTCTTTTTAAATGAGGGAATGTCAGCTTCAGAGCACATTGCTCTATCAAAACACTAAAGTCATAACAGTAAAATACGCTATGGTTGACTTGGAATCTGTAGCTGCAACTTGGACCAGGTAAAAACACATATTTAAGAAACAGAAGCAAAATGCTTATTCATGCATTGAGATGAAGAGTCTGTACAAATTCAGTATCTGAGAATATTTCTAGTGTAGGTAATAATAATTATTATCTGTGATAGATATTGGAGTAAGAGTTCTGGAAGCCAGTACTTACGGGGATTTTAAAAATATGTTGGTTTCATATATGCAGAGATATTTTTTTTCTGTTATAACAGCGTTTTACTGCATTAAAGATAGCAATTGAAGTTACAAACTAACACATTCCATGGGCTTAACAGAGCCACAGTTTGCAAATTATCAGACTGACTAAAGCATTAAATTATGCTTTTATTTGTGCAATAAAGATAATTTCATACAAGACTTGTCTTGCAGCTCTGTTAAGTCTTGAATACAATCTCACTTTTGAAATTCTGTTCTTTCATTCAGGTCTGTAAAGAAACCAAATCTTACATGTGGACCTGTTAATTCTGGACTATGAATTCAGGAATTTAATGATGGAGAGTCTAGGACTAGGTTTTTTGAAGACTAACATTTTATTAAACAGAGAAGACTGTTCTTAGTTTAGCATACACATGCACTGTTACATACCTAAGTATGCTTCTATAGGCTTTCTGTGTCAAAACCAGTCTTATTTAATTAATCTTAGCAAAGGGAAACTATCTGCTTTACAAACTGCTTTAGAGATTTAATTTATCTGGTACCTTCTACTGCAAGTAACTTAAAAATAAGACTGAATTTGCAAAGATTCTTTTAAAGCGCAGGAAGTGTATTTTACTGTAGCATGTAGGAAGATCAGCATGGAATATTTGTAAATACTTTCCCTCTAGAAACATGAGTCAAAGATGATTTAGCTTTGTTGATTCAAATTGYAACTGTGAAGAATTGCATGAAAGTCTGCCTGTGAGCTCTGCTGAAATCTAGAACTCTTGAGAATGTCTCTTCTAATAACTGCTAAATGTTCCAGTGTTAATTAAACAATAATGTAAATGGAATCAAATGTTACAACAATGTAATGTTCTCCTGTTGAATAAAAGTTCTATGGCTAAGCAAACACACTTTCAGCAAACAAGAATATTCCAGCATTGCTTGTTTGATGGGAAATGTTTCTGCAAAAGTCCTAAATAGTGTCCTGTAACATGCCCAGAGAAATCTGGTCATCATGTTTCTATTGTAGCAGTTTAATGATTGCAGCATCTCTTTTCCCTCATTGAATGAATGCAAGTACCCTTAACAGAAACCTGTAGAGTCACACACATGGTGGCTCTCTAGTCCAGTCCTTATCTATAAAACTACCCAATACTTCTGTCAGCTGAAGCTTTTACCTTCTCCAAGGGTAAAAGAAAGCAAGAAAGGTGAGCTGTGTTCCAGAATATGACATTGTAACTGTTTGACAGTGCAGATCTGCAGAGGGCTGGTTTGCAGCCATCTCACTCTATGTGATCTGGACCCGTRTGGAACAGTTGGAGTGGGAGCATTTTGAGCATGAGGGGAAGTGGTCAAGTTGCTCTTCCTTCAGATAGACACTAATTCATTGCAGGTGTTCTGTGTATTTAGGAGTCATCCCATCTTTAAAGCCGTGTTAAAAACCAGATTGGTTTAATCCCTAAAGAAGTATGTGGTGGCAAATCATTCTGGCTGAAGTACTGCTCCCACACCAGTTCTACTTTTGTTCTGTAAACCTGTTTTACTTAGAGCAGAGTTACATTGAGATTTAGCCATAAYGATGTTCAAAACAGCAGCAACCGTTTCCAAGGGCAGGGAGCAAGGCACAGTTAGGAGAATACAGGCAGCCAGTAAGGATTGAGGTTGTATTTATCCACTCATAGAGCAAGCTGGATGAGGAAAAAAGAAAGATGAAGCATTGTGACAATTAACAGTGGATATTGCCCATGGGTCACAGCAGGAGTGAAACRTGTTGAAGTTTGAACTGAAATACCACCAGCAACACCAAAATAACACCACCAATGTCTCTGAGAGACATTACCTTGGTAGCTAATTCCACTTTATGATAGACTGACCATTATCTGTATGATTTCAGATAAAATAATTTGAACTGCTTGCAGAATTATCAGAATTTACACTGATTTATGTTATGAATGAGAAAACACATTCAAAACTTGTTCCTGCAGTTGCTACATACATGTTTAATCTGATAATGATCAGATTTAATCTTCTATTTTTAGGATTGCAGCTTGATATAATAGGAGATATGAAGCATTAGCTTAATGGAAGCCAAGTCTGTTGAATGCTTTTCTTTTTGGAAACAACAGTGTTTTCATTTTGGTGGATGTCTGCAATGCCACACCTCATCAAATGTATATAATACTGTTTCAGTTACACGCTAACTCCTATAAATCATTGGGGTATAACTTGTTCTTGGACAGCAGTGATTACTAARCCTAATTTTACACTGAAATAAAAGTCCATATTCAAGGAACATACAAGTCTTATCATGAGAATTTTTAAGTTTTTCTAACTATTTCCTATAGTGAAAGGGATAAAATACATGGATGAGAATCAAAATGGGCTAGCTGATGGTTCAAGGGGAAATCAAGATTTGAAGTGAAGAGACGGTACTCAATAGAGATTCTTACTTTTATTTTTAAATTTCAGCAAATCTTCTCATTTAGGGTGCGGGCACAAGATAGCCTGTGAATTAGGTACCATGGGTAAGAAGATGCTGTCCATTCACTTAAAAACTACTCCTAATTTAATTGGATTTTTAGCTGCCTTTCAGACTAAACTGCAAATGCATTCCTATTCCATTGCAGTAGGAAGTAAAATATGTTCATTTGCAGCTGCAAGACTAATTAATTTTACTTCACTTTGCAGAAGATTTACTGTGGCTTATGTACTGGGAAAAAGAATTGTAGATTGTTGTAAAGTGCTCAAGAATGAAGATTTCATTTTATTTTTTTCCTTAAGACTGACTAGTTAGAGTTTACTTGAGCAATAGCTGGGATTAGCTACACTAAGGCTAGAATAAAGGTTATGTTTTACCACCCTTCTTTAGACTCACTAGTAAAATATTAGTAACTTAGTATTTTCTCAGATATGCTTCCGGATTTCTCATGCAAAAAAAATGGTGAAGAAATTACAGAAAAAGAATGAGAAGGGATTGCATGTGACTGGCAAACTAGCACCWGCTGTTACAACAGTCAAGGGGGAAGAACAAGCAGTTATTCTTTGGTAGGGGCTGAAGGAGTGAGGATTGGATTTAACACAAAGAAGAAAAGGAGGAATGGTAGGAAGAGAACAGTTAGAGAAGGCTTTAAAACACCACAGTATCAGAAGTTCTTGGAGCACAGAGGTTAGTCAGCAAGGGCAGGGGGGAAATGTTTGAATTTTTTTTTTTTAAATTAAAAATGTCACTACTTTTTTTTTTTTTTTTTTTTTTAGTAAGACATAAGCTGGGTATGAAGTTTGTCTCTTGAAGATCTTGTGCTGTTCTCTAGAGGAAATGGAGTCAATGTCTAAAACTATTTGAGGCTTCTTTAGATTTCAGCTAGGTGAGGCAGAGCTACTCTTTATATGCAAACAGTTTAGGCTGCACTGGCCTGTGTTCTTGGAGAACTGGAAGAACTTTTATTAATTTCTACAATTTTCTACCCTTGTTTCCTTTTTTTTTTTTTTTTTTTTTTCTTTTTTTCCTAGTCTGCCAATCTACTGTCTTTTTCTCTGTCTTTGTTTTCATTACCCTGAGATGGAAGAACACGAGGATCAGAAGATAAAATGAACCTTAACTGAAAACTCCCTGAACCAGTAGAATTGACTGGTGCTGTGATCACACTCAATTTCACACTGCTGCTGGTGTCATTGTAGAATAATCCTGTGAAGGATTCTGTCAATTTTTGGTTCAGCTACTAGTTGTCATAATGGTAAAGAGTTGCAGGGAGACTATCTATCTTCAGTCAGTGAATGAGAAAATTTATTAGCAGAAGAAAAACTGGTATTTTTTCCAAAGCTTTTTTATTCTCATTATAAAATTTTCGTGTAGAACCTTTTCTTTTCCTGACTGAGTATTTGTGGTTGATTTTCAAAAACTACACATGACATTTGAAAACTTGATTCTATACATATTTTTCTTGATGGAAAAGTTATATTCTTCAAATGCTGTGGCTGTTCACTGCTGTTCTTTAACAACATTCTCAGTTGAATTATTTAGAGGACTATACACACAACGACGGTACACACGAGAACCAATCTGAAATTAGTAATTCTGTGGTTCAAAACAAACAAACAAAAACCCCAAGGAACAACAACAATAAAAATTTTAAACACACTAAATTACTTCAATGTCTTCAGTTAATTTTGGTTGTGTAAAAGAGGGCGCAAAGTAGAGGTGGATTGCTTTAGCCACCATTGTCATGGGAAGAAAGATTTGTAGAACTTCTACCTCATGCTTGGTATCATCTATACTCTGTAATAAGAAGGTTTTGTGATGGTTTCATTATTATGTTTTATCTGCTGTATTCTTCTATAAGACCTATAGACCTAGTTCAAGATCAGGACAGGACCCTTGTGCTACATGGCATGTGCACTGAGTACAAACTGGTATATCTTTGTGTTGGACATAAGATCCCACTGTCTTGTCAAAATGTACGCATTTATGTATGTAGCCCATCTTATGAAACATGTAGCAATATTTGTTGCTATTTGGAATTTAGAAAATGCAGTTAAACTTAAAATTTCTCATTTTTCTCTTGGGTTTGTTTTTTGTTTTTTTATTTTTTTTCACTTACCCATATGTTTCGTATAGAGAAGTCATGGCTTTCAGATCACATACTTAGGATCCTATTTGCTCTTTAGCTGTTAATAATTCTTGGATCCTTTTTGCTATTTAGGTATTAATAACTTTTGTTATAGAGTAAGCCGTGTGCAGGTAGCTATTGGAATTTTTTGCTGCAGAAATTTTCTGTTGCTGCTTTTCTTTACTGAAGTGGCTTTCTCCAGCCAGCCAACAAGTCTTCCCTCTCGGTCTTCTGTTTTGGTCTCTTCTGTTTCTCAGGTGTGACTGTATTCCTGCTATTATTGGAGCTATCTGAGTTTACAACTTGTAATTGAATTCAGTGTGGTCAGCCCTGAGTTCTGTATCCTGGGCTGTGTGAGTGGCTGTCCTTTTCTCTGAGTCTCTGACTGTCTCATTGCCCTTTACCTCCCTACAGAAGTACTTCTAAGCTGATACTTCAGGAGCCAAATCTGAGTCTCAGACAATCCTTTTTTGTGAATAGCCCGTAAGTCTGTGAAAAGATTTATGTGAAACCTGTGTAGCAGGTCTTCTTTCTTACATTTCTCATAGAAGGAGTAAACCATGAGGAAAAGATGCCGAAAGTAGATAGTGTTTTTCAGACTAAAATATTTTCTATTGAGCAGAATATTTTCTATTGAGCAAAATTTTTTCTTCATTAGTACACAAATTATGATCTGTTTAAGAGTTGTGCTCAGCAGTTACACTTTCTCAGAATAACACAAGCTATTTTTTTTTCTTTCCCTGAAAGCCAGTTTGAAGCCAGTAAAGAGTGTTAACTGCATGAAACACTTGTCAATTTACCAGGAAAAAGATGCACACTGGGTGCATAGGTACGAGACTCTATTTCATCACTGTCATGGTTATTCATCTCAATCTTGTTTTGGGAGGCCACTTCTACATTTAATGTCAATTTGCATTTCAGTGAATACCTTGTTTCTGTCTCTTTGCTGCAATGAAGATATCCTTGCTTATTAAATGACAGCATTTTTGAAATGCCTATCATGTTTGTAAGATACCTACAGTGACAAAACATACACAGTAAAATATAAGCTGCAGAAAATAATACTGCATACTGAATCCCCAGTTTCAAAGAAAAACAAACCAAGTTAACAACAACAACAAAAAAAAAAAAAAAAAAAACCCTCTTAAAGTTATTCTACATTTTCCTAACCCTCCTTTTGTGCTCTAAGATGAATAAATGTCTTCACATGTTAAAAGCTTGCCAAGTCTGGTTGATGAGGGGACTCACGATAGAATTTAAATGTCAGTAGGAATTTTTTTTTTGTTTGGAAGCCCTCAATAACCACAGTAGAAACACAGCTAAATGGGGGGAAAATATGTGTCATAAGCAAGGTATTTCAGGAATTAGACATTCAAGCCACTATCATGAGCTTTCATTTTACAAAACAAAAGCTTTCATCTTTATGCCATCCTCCATGAAGAATGCCAAACCTGTCTGGCTAAATTGTTCACGTACTGTCTTCTAAGGGGTTATGCTATGTAATGTGCAGAATTAATATATTGTATTATACCTGGAGTTCCTCAAAATCAATAATCAGTCATTTTCCRTTATACTAATTTTTGCAAGGAAATATAAGGATAGTGTAACAGTACAAAGTAAAAATTGCATGTACTTTTGAGTGATTTTGCTACTGCTGCTTACTCTCTGTTCCTCAGAACTCTGACAAAAGCTAGCAAATATGCTTCATATTGTAGATATTACAGTGATAGGTCCTCTTTATTTAATATTTTATTGTTGTCACTGCTGTGAAAATGGCTAAACACAAGTGGGTTTAATGAGGAATTAATTTAAATGATTACTTAAGTGTTTACAGGATTTGAGGTTTGACAGTGTGTACAGCATGTACTTTCACTAGGATTGCTGATGAAAAAACTGCATTGAAAAGATCCTTTTCTTCACATTTGACATAGTGATCAAATGCCTTGTTCTTTTCAGTTTCTTTCTCAAGACTTTTCTTCTTGAAACCATCTGTAGTTAAAAGAAATGCCACATTTACTCTAGATATGTAATGCTGAGCTTCTAACAGTATCTCCTTATTAAACAAAATCAAACTCAATTTTAAATAAAGCCTCTTTAAAAAAAAAAAAAAAAGTTATCTATACACACATATTTTCTTAGCTTATTGAACCTGAACTCCACTATGAAAATGCTTAATCCTAAACTACACCGGACTGGAAGCTAAAGTTTTTGTGTTCTGCTGGACCGGTAATTTGTCTTCATTATTTTAATCTTTTGAACATTTTGGGTATTTCTTTCCACATTTTCTCTGAGGTTATTAAAATACTAATAAATAAAAGACATAAAGATGTTCTTTACATGGAATTTGGTTTTTTTTTTTTTTTTTTTTTTTTGAGTGGGTTTAAATTCAAACCTTTTTTAAAGTTTTAAAGTGACACATTTTAGATTCAATTATGAGACTCCTGCCAATCCTCCATATTTGAATTTCTTGTAGTACAGTTGGTAATAAAACTCAAATAATTTATAATTACTTTAAATAGGTAAAAAATACATTTTTTCATGTTTTAAAATAGTTTATTTCTGATCAAGTTTTACAGTTATCTTAGGAAAATTTAGTGTATTAACTTCTTCTTACTTCAGTGAATTTTGCRTCTTCACTAACATCAAATGTTCATGGTTAAATTATCTATGTAGCTGGCGAAAAAAAAATCTGTCAGTGAATTTCAGATTCAAGTAACTTTATTTCCAGTGCACTCCTTTGCGGGCTTAAGGGGGGTTGGAGAAAATTAACTTTTGGACAGAATGTGAAAACCTATGCAGAGAATTTTATCCTTACTTAACTTTTTTTTCCATTTTTTGATAATTTGATATAGAGTAGGCCAGTGGAAGCCTCATTCTCTTTTACTGTGTGTTAAAAGAGCAAAATGTAACCTTTGTCACTGGCTCTGAAGAGCTCTTATACAAAGTAATTTTCTGCTAAATTGAAAGGTTCTCGCAGTCAATAATCACTTTATCTAATAGACATATATCTTACCTTGTAGCTAAATTACCATATAAAGGTGCTTTATTGTGAGGAATTTTCTTAGGCTGGCCAGTTATTTGGTTGAAATCCAGCACCGTGGTGAATCAATTTCTTGGTATGTAGATAGATAATGAGTGGCTCTATAGTCCCCTCAGCCTGTCATTGATACTTTCTCTATGGATTAATGGTAAAAGTGTTCCTATGCAGGTTTGGGAACCTAACTTAATCTGGTTTATAATCTGAATAGGTTTTGCTCTTATTTATTTGGTACCCTTTATTGGTTTATAGTAATGTCACTTTTAATACTGATTTACAAGATATTTTRCTTACTGACTGCCCTGCTCCTTGTTCAGTAGGGTGCTGAAGCCAGTGTGCAAATGAGCTGAAGATGCTCTTTAATAAATGTGTATTTGTCACTGGCTGCTTTTGTTGTGTATGGTTAAGGTTTTTTCTGGATGTACCAATTTTAATTCAGGCAAATTCAGCAGTCCAATCTACTCTGCCAAGTAAGAATGCTTCAGCTTTCTATGCTTCATGGAGAAGCTGTTTTTTGAGGTGTGGTCAGAAGACTAGCTACTCCTTCAGGGTCTGCAGCAAGTTGGTGAACAGAAAATGTCAGGTGTTTTGTTTGACAGTGTTTTGTTCGAAATCTCACATCTCTTTAGGGTTTGGAAGACTGACTCAAGGCAGTACGTTCACAGTATCCTTTTATTCAGGAGCCAGAAATCTGGTGTTCTTTTTATGGGAGTTAACACCTACAGAAGGTGTTTATTCTCTTCAAAAGGACAGTAAAGGTGATTGCAGGCTCTTCTTAGCACTTAGGGTTGTGGAGATGGAAAACACTGATGTCTCAGTCTGCCATCTTTAATTAATAACTCCTGTCTCTTACAGAAACAGCAGGTTAGTATTCTTATGGTCCAACAAGTAATTTTAAGAGAGAAATAACCAAAGAGCATCACTGAGATGCAGTGAATATGAGAGGACATCTTGAATGAACTGCTGGATTTCTTCTGCCTTTTTTTTTTTTCCATTATATAGTTAACAAATTCCATGAGAAGGAACTAGAATCTAGGTTTCAACTCAGTAAAGTTTTAAAATTGTTGATTGCTAAGGTTGTAGACACACAGAGATTCAATGTCAGAGCTGGATATTAAAGATCTAGCATTTAGGCATTGTTAGTGAATGTCAACTATTGTACTTGAAGAACGATAGCTTTAGAAATAAGTTTAGTGAAGTATATAAGCCACTTTTCTATTATCACAAT
This sequence comes from Malurus melanocephalus, assembly GCF_030028575.1. Taxonomy (NCBI): domain Eukaryota; kingdom Metazoa; phylum Chordata; class Aves; order Passeriformes; family Maluridae; genus Malurus; species Malurus melanocephalus. The sequence continues at coordinate 704,356 of NW_026623556.1, forward strand.
ATTCTTACACTCTTTACAAAAACAGAATGTATTTTTCTATTTAATGTGTCAGAGAGACTCACAGTTATAATTGGACTAACAGAGAACTTTGTCAGAAACTTGACAGGAATTCCASGGTTCAAGCAACTACATCTTACTAAGAAAAACATTGTGGAAAGGTTTCTGTATTGTTTTATTGTCAAATGATAATGTTTAGCAATCTACTAGTAAAAAGAAAGGAGATTAAGACTGTGTTGGGAGCCTGTATACTGGCAGTTCTATGAAAGACCTAAAAGTAATCAACTCAATCACTTTAAAAAAAGATACTGAAAAGAGGCGTAAATCTAAACTCCATGGTGCTAATGTGTGTCCCTCATACTCACACAATGAGTAATAAATGCCTGTTTCAAAAAGGTATATGTGGGGTTGAAAATATATCTCCAGTCAGCTCTCAGTCATGGCACATGTATTGAAGTATATTACCAATTCAATATGATCATTTGCTGTGTTACGTTTGTGTGTGCTTAAGCTTCAAATACAAAACAAGATGATTTTTGCTTAATTACTAGGCCAGGAAAGAGGTTCAGTTTATAAGCCATTACAAAATGCTAAGTACTGTTTATTTCTCTTTACAACAATAATGGGCTGAACTGTGGTTTTTAAGATGAATGAGCATAGTCTTCATAAAATTCATCTGTCTCACCATGGCTGATTGTGTGCAAAGGAAAATTATGACTTTCTTTTTGTTGGGAGCAGGTATTAAAGGAGGCTTCTGAGACATTACTATGCTATAACGAGAATTATAACCATGCCTAAGCATAGTAGTGAAGAATTTTAAAGAATCAGAGTTGGAAGTCTAGAAAAGGGTTTCCTCCTAGTAATTCACATTAAGCACTTTTCCTACATGAACATTACTCTTTGCCAAAGGGTTTAATCAAGGAAAAGGTACCTTGAGATGCAGAGAAGCTTAAAATGTTACCTTGAAAATGTGCCAGCCAGTTTGCTGGAAGTTAATATAAATTTTTCACAAATTATAAGTAAGAATGAGGAGATGGTAGAGTGATTATTGCCTATAATCAGTATAAGGATCAACTACAAACTGTCCTGGATATCAGTGACACTTGCTAGTGCACAGAGCTCCCTGCTGCACTTTATCTGTAGGGTGGCTTTTTCAGGACAATTTCAGAAGTGGTCCCAAGGTCCCTGCCTCTTTCACAGGCTAGTTGAGAAATTCAATAAACAGAGAATGTACATGGAGTTCTGTTACATTATGGGAGGAAAATATTGAATCTACTGTAAAGCAGAATCCAAGTAACAGACCTACAGTTATGGGAAATTCTGATATATTTATTGTCACTTACTTTGGAATAGCCAGAGTGTGTGTGAATCAAAAATCAGCTCTTACATTGTTAGTTTTATCATTGATATAAATTTGTACATAGTTTGGCAGTATTTGTAGTAAATAATACCGAGGGCAGGAGGAACTAGAGCAAACAAGTTTGTTGTTTCACTTGCATGTAACAATTATTTTAAAGTGGCTGTTCCGTGTCTGTTTTTCAAATGCACTAATATAATAATGTTTTAGTACACAATAATACAATGTGGTATTAATGATAAAAATTATGTAATTGACATTTTGTACTTGAAATACATAAAGTCAGGTTATTGGAAATTAGGGTCTCTTAAACATGGATAAATTTTTTTTCTGAAAAGTTAGTCTATGTTAGATCTGGGTTGTGGCATGTCATTTAAGCTTCAACCTGTTTTTAATTTTATCTAAATTTCCTAATAGCAACTTTTATGGATTGCTAAATTATTAGCAGTTTTGATTTGTGCATATAGTTTTACTGCTTGAATGCAAGCCACTCAAACTGGTATATTGCAAACACTTGTCCTATCTGGCATCATATCTATCATCATTTTGAGATGCTACTCAGTACAGAGGTCTACAGCTCAGCAGAGCTCAAGGAAATTACAGGCTGGGGGCAAAAGAAGAAAGAACTGCAGATTTACTTGTTACTTTTTTGGGGTTCTTTGTGCATCAGTAGTGAACTTTAGTGAATACTGAAGAACTTCAAAGCAAGACAAATTTGTGTACCCTCAGTTTGTGTACCCGTACCCTCAGCTGCTAGTACAGGTGTACTAAAGGAGCGCCCTGTCTTTACGGAGTGGGTGATGTTGAAAAGTTGTGAAAACAGAAAAAGAGAAGGAAAAGCTTGCTGGATACCATTATCTTCTCTAGCTCTCAATTTTTATTTTTTTTTTGGTAGGGGAAATTCCCTTGAAATTCAGTAGTTCTGCCTGTGTGGTCATGGGGCACTGAGTGATCCCTGCACAAATCCAATTTGAGTGATTCCTGTGAAACACTACAGCTCTATGTACCTCTGTCAGAAGTCAGTGTGCTGTTGCTGCCTCCTGCAATTTATTATCGTAAATATGTAAAGCAGAGTGGAGTGATCCAGTGTTTTTTTTGCCTGACAACATGSAGCTTTGCTGGCCAAGTTCAGGAGAAAGATACTGTAATTTCTTTCTGACAGGAGCATCCAGAATATGCACACTATTACTGTGAGAAACTAGAGTCACTGTTTCCTGAGAGATTGTAATCAGTATGGACTGTATTAATGTCTTTCAGTTCTTCCTTTCCTAGGTCTTCAGAACCCTAGATGACAGATTTTTGACAGAGCTGTGTATTAGGGTCATGGGAGAAAAGCATGAAGAAGATAGTGATGCTTGAAAAAGGTTTAGAAATAAAACTTTATAGACTGGTGTCTATAGAGTAGGTATTTGTTTATTACAGCGCTGGTGTAGTGCTGGAGGTGAGGGGGATTTCTCCTMCTAACTCACCTGCCTTTACTTCAAATTAGCACAAATTTATATAGTAAGCATGGTGTATTGTTACTGCTCCCCATATGCCACTATACACTTACTATTATATATGGGCACAGAAATACGTGATATTATAGTTTTACAATTGTGCATGTGTTATCTTTAATTTGGTGGTCGCAGGGGTCTCCCTCTAATGAGATACTATTGTTTTTATCACGATGGGCTTTTCACCTCTGTCTTTAGGGCATGCGTAGTTGTGACATTCATGGGTTTTTTTCTAATCCTCTAAGTCATAATTTTCAATTATTTTGTTGATTGTTTCATGCTTCTGCTAAGTTTTCATTAGTATTTTCTACTGTTTCTTGTTATAGTATTTACTTGTTTATTTTTTTTCTGATTTATGCTTCTTGGTGATTTTACATATTTATGTACTAATCTAGTTGGTTAGATTACGTCTAGTTGGTATACTATATGTTGCTAATACATTATTAAAAAATTTATAGCAATATAAAAAGGTTGTTATTGATAATATATTGAAAGTTATTACATTGTATTTTAATAATTTGTAAAAAGTTATTACATTTTTATATTAATAACATATAAAAAGTTATAGAAAGTTTTTCATTAATAAGCTTCATAAGCACTTTTTCACTTTGATATAAACTGCATGTATCAATAGGCTCCTCCAGTCCTGGATGACTCCACAATTAAAAAGAAAAAAAAAGCTATTCTTAAAAAACTGAGGTAATTGCTTAGCTGTGTTGGGATCCAGATTAATAGTAATATCTCAGCTAGTTACAAAAAGGTCATAACTGTAAAACTTCTGCTGTTTAGTGGCACTGTTACAAATTGTAGAGGAAATGGTTTTATTGGAAGAGTTACTTATTTTGAGTAAGATAGAAAACAAAAAAAATATATATATATATGAAAAATATTTTTAAAAAACAAGTGACTCTGAAGTCCCAAAGAAAAATTTGGAGATTGAATTTGAAATTCTGAAGGTACAAGTTTTACATTTTTTGAGAAGGAAGTATCATATGAAAAGAGAAAGGAATTTGACACAACTAAGTATGAAGAGGCATTGATTTATTTAGAGATGAAAATTAATTGAAAATTTTGTTTAAACAATACTATTTGGAATGCTAAACAAGAACACACCTTGGCAAATGTATATATGACTTACCTCAGTAATTTTGTTGATTTTTAGTTGGAATTCTGAAAGGCTTATCTGCTTGGTTATATTTTTCCTTTAAAGGTAGAAATTAGAAAAAGTGAAATGTTCTTTCTTTTGGGTGGTTGTTTCCGCTTTTATTTTTTAAGCGAACAGGAGGGATTCTTAAAATACATCAGGAGCAAGCTACACCGGCAGGCAGATTTTAAGGGCTACTTAAAACTTGATTGAAATGCTACATTCTCTGAAGGGTAACAGATGTAGATAGATATTATCTATCTGAAGTCTTGAAATGAAAAAAAATATAGTGAAACTTCTGCAAAGTTCTGTAGTTAAATATAAGGAAGTTATTTATATAATATCAAGAAAAATGTTTGCAGCAATACTGAAGAGAACACTCAGTGAACATAATAATTCTTGAGAACTGCTAACTTGATGGTTCCAGATAACTGTCTCTGGAATTACTGCTTGATCAATAAGCCATGCAGAAATCTAGTTAGGACTTAGTGCCTGCAGTTTATCCCACTGACTATGGTGATGGCTTCTCACATCATAGACAAAAGCAGAACATGAGTAATTACAGAATAATTTGACACTTGTACAAAAGCTGTTTGATTATTACCTTACTCTTACGTGAGGATATTCTCTGAGAACTCTAAAACTTGTAGTCCATTTAAACTGCTCAGATGTCTGGTAGTCTGTACTGGAAAAATCAGCTGAAACTTCAGCATATGCTAACAGTGTTTATGTTTCACTAACTCAGAAATTGCCAAGGGCATGTCTGTGCTGACCTGGTGTATCAGTTTAGTCATTTGTAACATCTATGACCTTTTTTGTTATTCCTGCTGCTAATGCCATGTGCCAGGGTTTCAGGACAAATGAGCAAGAGTATGGAAAAAAAAATAAAGTCTATCTTCTTTAAATCTGGACTAATTGTTTCTCTCATATCTCCTATGCTCTCACAAGGAATTATCACAGTATGAAGATAGAAAATCCCACAGAGTTGCACAATGGACATAATAGGGAACAAAGCTGAACTGTTTTGATCTATTAATATTARAGTTACAGCAGACTTCTAAATTGTAGGATGCTTGAGTGTGGTAAAATAAGTCGCAGTTCCAGGAACAATATGTCACTATCTTTCTTCTCAACTATTTTCCTTCATCTTCTCCAAGTCCTCCTCTCCTTCATTCCTCTTTCTTCACCAGAATTGGCTTGCTCTAACAAATGACAATACAGTTAGAAAAATCAGAGGAAATTATACAGTCTGTTCATTAGAAAGTGTCAGTCCAGAGATATGGGATTATTTTTCATGCATTCAGGCAGAAAGATCAATCATCAGTTGCCAGTTTTTGCTGCCATGGTGTTTTGTTTCCCCTCCAGATTCTATTCTGCTAAAACCACAAATGCATATTGTGTCATTATTTTCTTTGTAGGAAGAAATAAAGTGTCTGGAATGCCATCATAAGTTTCCTGGGAACTTGGGATTTTTTTTTCCCAGAGAAGAGTACATTTGCCTAGTTTTGTGTTGTTTTTTTTTTTGTTTGTTTGTTT
>NW_026623556.1:709944-768086 GCF_030028575.1 Malurus melanocephalus
TAGAGAAGAGATGACACTTATGACAAAGGATGGATATTTTTGTATAGTAGAAGGGTTTAGGAAGCATACTGAAGTTTTTGGACTTTTTTTTTAGTATACCTTGCAGGAGTAAAACTTTTCTCCTTGAAAGAGAAAGGCAGCTGACAAATTTGATCAGTCTTTTGTAGCTCTTTGTTCTGTAAAAAAGAGAGGGAGATGCCTAATGTTTTCAGTTTTTGATATGAAGAGATGTTTAAGTAGTGAATTGACATCACTCTTGCAAGTGTTCATCCTAGAGCTGGATGAATCAAAATCATGATTCAACTCCTATGAAAGGTCAGTCTATCTAAAGAAAGAAAACTGAAGAATGCAAAAATATGTAATAGAAGAAGCAACTGGAAAATCTAAATGTTTGTTAAAAAGCTACTCTAGAAAGCCAAAAACTTAATCCTTAATTGATTGAGGCCTGTCTTAAAGTCTGTAGGTAAAGCCAGACTTGCTGAGCAGATGGAATGCTAACCCTCATGTACCAGTAACAGTCTCACTTTCTCTCTGAGCCCGCCTGATTTTTTCACCTTTTCTTGCATCTCTTCTTCCCACCCACCTCATCCAAATTCAGGAAATAGGAAGGAAAGGTGGAACTTAATTATGATTATAGATTCTGATCACAGCAGTATTTACTCAAAAAGATATATCAAATACCCTCTTTCAGCCACTCAAAATGTCAGCAAGTGATGAACAAATACATTTTTATTCTTTCTGGTTTAAGATCTTGAAAATCTTTTGTGAATAAAGCTTTTATGAAAACAGAGAAGAAAAGTTCCTTGTATTCATCTTTCTAACAGGAAAGATGGGATTTTCATACTTGAACAAATAACTTGTAAATATAGTTATATCTATTTACTAAATGTTTACAGGATTAGAGATGGTTAAAGTGTGGGTTTTCAAAGGGGATGTTGGTGGTAAATTAAAATTTGGCGATAATGAAACCCCTTCAGGTTGTCTAGATGCAATGTGGCTGATACAATATTTAGTTGTGCTAGGAGGATTTTTTTAACTCTGAATTCTGATTTGCTTTTGGGCAGCTTTGGTTTTAAACTGTTTTGTCTTGAAGGTATTGCCCAAAATTTTGATAGATTTCTTATTGGTTGGGGGGTTTTGCATATTAATTTGCTTAGTATTCATTCTAATCTAAATAAGCATAACATTGCTAATAAATATAATCTTGTCTCTATAGAACTTTTTAAAAATTATGGGCTATATAGTCTTGGAAACTTTGTTCTTCTGCCTTTGGGAGTAAATTGGGAAGTTCAGCCGGCAGGGCTTCCTTTCTCAGAGGACATAACAGGCATTGATAATGTACTGTAAGCAGTCTCTTGGGAACAAATGCCTAGGTTGCAAACTGATATCTTCAGAAGGTGTGTTTGATTTCAAAGGACATTCTGTTTTCCTTTAAAGATGAAAGCAATTTTGACTTTTCTAATGCATAGGTATGACTGTGTTATAACAGGGAATAAAATTAGTACTCTTAAGAGATTTATTGTTTGAACTTAGTTGTAAGTTCTTCTTGATTTCAGTGTAATTTCTACACCATTAAATTGTTTTTTATGTAAATAGAATAGGCTGCCTGTTTTCTATTAATATAAATTAAGACCAAAGTCAGAAAGTTTTGACTGAAAATATTCTCTCTTTTTGGTGATTTTTAAAATGTGCTTAAACTATCTTTTAGGCAGGCTTCATTAAGAATTGAAAGACAAGTGGGGATTTCAGTTAATATTTCATTATTATCTTAATTATTCTCTAAATTTAAGGGGTCTTGTAGGTGGGAAAGACAAGGAAATGTTATTTTAATTGCAAATACTATTGTTTATTGTAATACATATCTGTTAATAACTATGAAATACATTTCACAAATACTTTCATAGTTTTATTTGCAACTTATATTTGCAAAAAATTCCAGTGACTGACACATCATTGAGCACATATAAATCATGTAATCAAATCTGTGTGTCTGAGAAATCAGTGCACTTGTTTGCTTTTTTTACCGTAGCTGAGAAAAAGCAACAGTTTTGCATAAATTTTCCAAGTATTTTTTCAATCTTAAATATCATAGGTCAGGTTAGTTCATTACACTAGTACCCCCTGTTTRCAAAATGCTTGTTTTCAGGAGGAAAAACATGCCAACCCTCAGATTTAACTGGTCAATTTTTTAGAATTATGTTCTTTATTAGGCACGTGATTTTTCATCATGTTTGTTTTGTAATGTTACAGCACTGCTAGTGATTCTGCATTAGTGGCATCAGGCTTTATATCAGGTCTTCAGCAGTTAGACTATTTTCAGCAATTACTTTTTTTAGAAAAATTTTCTTTTTTCAAAAGAAAATATCTACATATTCTTTTTGCTTAAAAATCTTTCTTGTAATTTCTTTATCAATTCTTGGTGAGGCAAAACCACTTCAAAATGGAGAACTGCTGTAATGCATTAGTCTCAGTTCTCTATAACCTTTCTCAATTATGTTTTGACATTCAGCATCAAGATAGAGACTAAGCTCCTGTGTATCCTACTGATATTTTCACCTCCACTGAAAAAGACTCTGTTTCAAACTTATGCATCCTCCTGGTGTTTTGGTGTTTCTGTTTGGGGTTTTGTTGGGTRGGGGTTGGTTTTTTTTTCATAAAATAAAATTAAGAGAAACTGTCTTATGGCTTTTGAAAGGTTGGTCATAAAACTATTTATAATATTTACTGTTGACTTCTGCATGGCAACTGCTCAAAAAGTGTGAGCAGCAAAGCATGAGAAGATGAAGAGAATAAATGAAACATTTACTGAATAAGGATTCGTTAGAAGGAATCAGAATGTGGTCTAATATGTACTGGTTGCAGTGTAAACAGCTAGGATTTGGTAGGTTAAAATCTGAGCATGAGAAATCTATTTTCTGATGTTCCAAACATCTGTTCCACTCTTTTAGAACTAGATAGTCACTGAGTGTTATTTTTTTTTTGCTACCCTGAAAATGAATAATTTTTCCTTACAGCTATATTAAGATTCTCTGTTGCTTTTTACATGAAAATCCTAAATAGAACTTATAGGGATACCAGTCTACTCTCTGTGTAAAATATTTAATCTCATTTTCAGCTAGAAATATTCCCAGAACCAGAGAACTCAAAAAATCTCTTACTCTAGGTTTAATGTCTTACCCCTTTTTGTCCTCAAAGCTGATTTTTCTTGGCATGCAGCTAAAAAGGAATGTATACTGTTTCCTCAACAAGAAGGAAGTGATAGAATTAAAGTAAGTTAATTTAAAGATGAAAACATGGGAAGAAAGAGCATGTTCAAGATATTTAAATTGACTTAAGTTTATCAATGACCAACTAATTTTTAGTTACTTATTCTAAAATAAATATATGTATTTTTTATTCTTTTCACTTGGCTGCTATGCTATAAGAATAGAATTTCCTGCTTAGGATTCTGATCTTTAAGTTGATTGATGGTAGCTTCTCTGACTGATCTGCAGTACATCTCTTAAAATTGTCATTTCAATTAAAATGCCATTCTTCCCCTTGTAGTTGTGAAGAAAACATTAAAACCAGTTTGAAGTTGTGACTGGGATTCTTTTCAGATGTGTGTGGTTACACTGCCAGAGCTAACTAGAATTTCTGTGAAGGTAAGAGCCAGGTACATCCTCCTGTGTATATCTACAGTGGCCAGGATTATCTGCATCTTCTGTCCTAGTCAAGTGGCCCTCAGTTTTGTTTTGTAATTCTAGGAGATGAATTAAAAGAAAAAGTTTCAGTAGTGTAGGAATAAGGACAAATAAGGGGAAAAGATGCTCACTGGCCTTTCTGAGCAATGGTAATTGTAATAAATTATTTCTGTAATCTAGATCTGTGGACTAGCAAGCAACTTTCCTTTTGCATGCCTCAATTCTCCATGTAGTCTCCTCTTATGCATTTACAAGGAAGTTGGATTATTTTTTTTCTTCTATTCAAAAGATTTGTGTCTCTAGGTATCCAGGTTGGTCTATAGACAAACCTCCAGTTAAATTCACCACCAGAGCTGTGTTCCATATACTTGTATTTTCAGAGATCCAGAAGTCCTTCTTCTTCAGTTTCCACTTATTTCACTGACCTGAATAATTTATCTCTGAAACATTTTATGGACAATGGCAGCATTAGTAATTTSTAGGAGATTTGCACTAAAGCACAATAAATATATGAAATTGCAATCACTATCCTGTTAATTGTTGAACATGGTGGGGGTTTCTTTTTCCAGTTAGTGCATTCAGAAGTCTATTTTTGCTCTCAGTATATTTAACATATTTTTCAAAGGTAGGGGGAAAAACTAAAATGGTGCCCGACTATTTGAAACTAAAAAAAAAAAACAAAACAAAACAAAAAGTTATTACTTTTTTGATTGCAGTCATACACTTATTTTTTTTTTTTGAAGGAAGAAAGAATGACATCTAAAGCAGAGTCAAAAGCTTAACATTTTTAATGGAAGAAAGCTGTGAAACAGAAACCTCCAACAGAAAAGATACAGGAAACACTCATAAAAAAGTAAGGAAATTATCTGTAAAGTTTATGGAGATCATGTTTTCTTAGTTTAAAAACTGTACATTTGCTTGTTTCCACCTGGTAAGTTAGAGGCAACTTTTAGGGCTTTAAGCACAATTTTATAATGTCTAGAAGGGTTGTCATATCTGGGAAAATAAGTTTTTTCTTCAAGTAAGTAAAGGTGAGATGAGTTAAAATTCGTTGTATCATTCCTTGAAAGAGTCATCTGTCAAAAGCAATATGCACTGCTTGTTGTGTAACTTGACAGTAATTAGGATGATAAAGTAAAAAATAAAGTAAAAATGCCTTTACATTCCACCAGTGATTATTAAATCATATAACTCTTTTTAGGTTAAAGTATTTGTTTGGTTAGACATGTATAATACAGACTATAAACTTCAAACAATTATATCCATACCATAATGAAATGGAAAACAATACTGAGCAGATTAGAGAGTTTTAGATTTGAAAGGACTAAATTCCAGCACAAGTCAGTCAGTATATTTAAGGTAACTTAAAAGTAAGCACATACAAAGACTGAGTAGTGGAATTTTTTTTAAGATTTCATAGTAAATAGATTACTGAAGATGGTGAATAGAATAATTTCCATAAAGTACATGGGAAAGATGTCAAGTCAAAAGTGAAGGCAGAAGCTGAGAACCAGAAAAAAAGAAGTTCTGTCTACAGTAACTGTAAAACTTTAACAATTTTAGCTGGGAGAGATAGATGGATTATTAATATGGAAGCTAACTAGGATTTTGATTTCTTTTATTTTTTAAAAAAGGGGATTTAAACTTTATGTGAAAGGTGAGAAGAATAAAAGTGAGAGCTAATTAGGAAGACAAGTCTTGTGACACAAATGACTGTGACTGTGTTTCTAATTTTGACTGGGATCTTTGAAATGAAATATGTCTCATGTCAGGATGAGCAGTCACCATTTGAAGCATGTTAATAGCAGGAAWACTCTCAGAAAACATCCTCATGAAGACTTTTTAAGCTAAGTGATATGATACAGAGGTAATTTCTGAGTAACAGAGAGAACTTACAGGAAATTCAAATAAATGCTTTAAGTTATGAAAGAATATTTGCCAGGAGTTAGCACTAATGGAGGAAAYCTCATATTCATGGGTTAATTTTTCTGACAAAGTAAGTTATGCTGTAGTGCTTCATCTTCAAAATGTACAGCAACTCACTGGAGCATTGTCTCTTTACACTTGGGGAAAATAAGTAAATAGAGTATAATTTTGATTGAAGCTCGGGACACTTCTTGAGAAGTCTGCATTAGATTTTTTTTTCTCTGATTGGGCTTGGCAGCATGAGGTAAATTCCAGATGCCTGGGCTGATAATTGTGAATGAATCTCAAATTATCACATGTTTGAAAGGCTGATTTTTAAATAGAAAATGGTTTCTTAAGACTTGACGTGAGCTTGCTTCTGCTGGAGTACAGAGAAAAACTGTTGCTTATATTATGTGTTTACAAATTGAAAATATTTTCTTAATAGAGTTAATGTACTGGAAGTACAGGAATATAGGTTACATAGTATATTTGCATTAGTGCTTGTCCTCTTATTTTAAATAATATATGGTATTACACAAAATAAGAGAAAAGGTGCACTATAAAAAATATAAGCAGCCTGAAATRCTCAAATTGAGCTGAAAGATTTTTGATTAAATGCCTGAGGGAATATTCATTTTCTCTGCATGCTTCTGCAAAACTCCTTTTTTTTCACTGACAGTTACAGAGAAATAAAAAGGCCTTTTTAGCCAGTATTTGTACCTCGTCTCCTGGATCTTTTGGCTTTGGCAAGTAAAAAGATGCATCTGAGCCAGGGAATCTGTAACACTGGGGCGAATGGAACCTGGAGAATTGGAGATGATGAATCAATGAATAAACCAAGTAACAAAAGTGTTATCATGCCAGTATTTTCATTGCTGTGAGCTTTCTCCTTGGCAAGTGGCCATTGCAGTACTGGGCCCATGGCTGTTACTTTTATTACTCCCTGTTGTGTATCTCTAGAGGGATTAATGTGACATCCCAATACTGGATAAATAATGAGACCAGTATTAGTCAGTTATGAACTTTTGTAATAAAGCTTCAGTCTGTATCAGTTAACATTTTATGTTTTGTTGTTTTTTTTTCTTAGACTATAAAGATATTTCCTCACTCTAGCATTTTACAGACGTGGCATAATCTAACCCATTCAGCCCAGAATAAAATATGTAATAGTGTTTACAGTATTAGAGCTATGTTACCAATTTCAGTAGCATGTCATGCACTGACACGACTTCCAAAATAAGGAATAGACCTGCACTAGTTCAGTCTGGATCGCATAGGCCTCATCCCCTGATTTTCATATCTAAAATAGCTGTTTTCAGGGAGTATCTAATACAGCTTCAAGGGCATAGAAATTAATATATGAGAACAAGCAGTTTTTCCTTGCTGACTTTTAAAGTCARTCTTTAATCAAGTCTGAATGTCAGTCTTCATTCCAGTCTGGGCCAGACACTTCTACAGTTCCTTCCAGAGGAGAACTAGAAGAATTTAAGTAAAGATTGTGAAGGAGGATTAATGACTAAGCTTTGGTTGTACCATGTTCTGAAGTACAAAAAGGAAGTCTGACTGCACTACATTTCTGTCCAGCAGATGAATTATTCCCTCTTGTATGCTGCTTACATTCTGTGACTCGTGTTTGGTCTTTTTCTGTCTTCCTTTCCCACTATGCCTAAGACCTGGTGAAAATGGAAAATGATGTTATCAAACTGTCAGTGTGATATATTCTGACACAGTAGGATGTAGAGTGATTTTTAAAGCAGCACCTCTGAATAGTTTAAAAACATATATTCTTCAAGAATTATTGAAGGAGTAGAAACTTGAATTTTTTCTTAAGCAAGTTATAAGGATTGAATCAGGTGATATTTTATAGTGCACAAGTAACAATGTTTTCCTGTATAATTTAAGTTGGGGGTTTTTGGAAGGGGGAAGAAGGTGGAAGGAGAGAATTTTTAAAAAAAAAAACCTAATGATTATTTTGTTACTTGCTGGCATGCTTGAGGACTCAAAAGCTTCAGTACTGATTCAGTAGATTGACTGTCTTTTTAAAAAGTCATAATCTTTAAACGCTTTAGGTCTGAGAAGACTCCAGTTGCAGACACTGTTATATCAGTCACAGAGGAATGTAGTGACAATTATTTACTGTGTAGTGGCCTAAATTTGTTAAGGTAATTTGCTTMTTTCACAGATAAAATTTGAAATGTATTCAGGCATGACACTGTTCTTAGTACACAGCTTTGGTATACTTATGTAGCAAAATATGCACTCACCACTATATAAGGTCATCATGGACTGTTACAACCAGTACAAAATTGGATTCCCCTTAAGTTAAAAAATGTTTAAAATTAGTATTCATATTAGTGTTAAGGCAATTTAAATAGTTTAGTGAAGCACCTTCTGTACTCTATTTAAGAATCTGCAGCATCTTGCAGTTGGCCTGGTTGAACCTCATGAGATTGCCATGGGACAACTTCTCAAGCTTGTCCAGATTCATTTGGATGTTATCCCATTCTTCAGGCCTGTCAGCTGCACCACTGAGCATGCTGAGGGATACCCTCAATCCCATGGAATGAATGATTGATTCAATCCCACATTGATGAAGACATTAGACACTACTGGTCCCAGTACAAACCCTGATCAGCTCATTACTGATCTCAATCTGGACATTGAGCCATCCACCACTACCTTCTGGATGTAACCATACAGCCACTTTCTTATCCACCAAATAGTTATAGAACCACAGAATGGTTTGGGTTGGAAAGGACCTTAAAGAGCATCTAGTTCCAAGCCCTGTGACATGGGCAAGACCAGGTTGCTCGGAATCCCATCCAACCTAGGCTTTAACATTTCCAGGGATGGGACATCTGCAAATGCTCTGGGCAACCTGTCCCTGTCTTACACCTGTCACAGTAAAGAATTTCTTTCTAATATCTAACCTAAACCTACCCTCTTTCATCTTAAAGTCTGGCTCCATCACTGTGTGCAAGTGTAATAAGTCCCTCTCTAGCTCTCTCATTGGCTCCTTTTAGATACTGAAAGGACCCATTAAGGTCGCCCTGGGGGCTGAATAATGTCCATCAATCAAATTCACATTTCTCCAATTTACAGAGGAGGATGTTGTGRGAGGCCATGTCAAATACCTCGCAGAATTCCAGGTAGATTAGATCTTTAGCTCTTCCTTTGTCCACAGCTTGCTTTACTCTCATTCTGCTGAGTACTCAACAAATCTCATCTAAAGTATTATATTTTTGAATAAAACAAGGGGARGGGGCAGGAAGCTATGTAGTTGTCTGTACTTAATATTCGGAGGAAAATTAGACTTGCCTGAAAATATGTTTACAAAGAATTTAAAACTTTCTGATCTGTTTATTTTAGGAGGTGGAATTATCCCAGAGGCTTTGTAATTACACTGAAACCTTCTTAACCTTCTGCATGTTAAGGKTTTGTAATACCTAAACATAACGGTCAAGATAGAACAGAGAGTGACCTGGGAATGAGGCAGGGGGACACACACTGTGGTAAGGGTTGTAACAAAAATATCTTCCTTCATGTAATTAATATTGTTGCAAGAGCTAGGGTTATGGTACAGTTCTGTACAACCGGTAGCTGCATCAAACTGCAGATTCCAAGCCCATTAATCTGCAAACTTCATCTCTGTACCTGTGCAATAAAATCTACAGGAGAGAGGACCACACAAGAGTCAGATTCTTACCTTAACCTTATTAATGTGGCAGAAGATAATAGCTTCTACACAAGCTAAATTTCATACATCTCAGAAATCTAGCAGAAATTTCACATTTTAGGAAGTCTGATACTCAGTAGCAAAAACAAACTTCTTATTGTTGTTCAAAACAAAAGAAAAAAATCCAACAGAATTGAAGTTTACCAGTGTGATCTTGAACTCTACCAAGACATCAATCTATAGCAAAACTGGCACTTTAGGTAGTACAAAATTAAGTGAATAACCCCACAATACTCATTCTGCTATCTATGGAGGAGACTTAATGCACCCAAAACACATCTCTATAAAATACATCTCGATTTGTCTTTAGCCTGTACAGAATAAAAGCAACATAGAAATGATCTATTGTCAAATTATATGCTGCAATTTCATAACTATTATGTTGTATACTGTGTACAATCTTTCACTTCTAAACATTTAGTATCACCCAAAGTTATTTATTTCTTCATTATTTGACTGGTGATAATCCTTAGGGCAAGCTATGTCTAACTAAGGACATGTACAATGCAGTCTTAAAGGTGGTGAGAATGTGTTGGTGTTCTTGAACCACAGTGGATATATCCTGTGATCTGACTCTTAGGAATGTGGTGAAGGAGTTGACCCTAGTTCTTCATATTTCTGGTTTTTATAGATATCAATACAGATTGTTTACTAAAAAAAAAATCAAAACTTGTGGAGAACATCTTTGGAAGAGCGTAATATACTACATAGCAAATGCAAGCCTGCGTTTTGTGGTTTTATTTTTAGGAGTGGTTGTGGTGGTGTTGTTTTACTTTCAATACTAGTATTCAGGTTTTTGACCACTGCTCCATACCTACATTGAATGTGTTTCTTGCTTACAAATGTTATAAGTGAAACAGAAGTYAGAAAAGTTCATATGAGCTAATAATTGAAGAGTAGGTAAGAAAATTTGATCATTTAAGACCTCAGAGAAAATTAATACATATCAGTARAAAGAATGCTGTTGATTCCATTGCRTCTTTATTATTTGGAATAGTTTTCAGAAGCGTATTGCTTGATAAACAGTTGCTGCAGTTTTGTGTGTCATAATATAATTCCAGGATATTGTGTAATAGTTTTCATTTAGTAATTATCTCCTCGGCTTTTGTTTAATGCTTGTGAGAATTTATATTTTTATCTTCTTTATTTTCTTCACAGTATTTCTGTAGGTTGCTAGCTCACCTTCAATGAAACACGCTGTTATGCATCCAGCCTAAATATTTAGTCAAACAAATGCACATAATTGTGAGAGCAAACAGCTGAATTTTGGGTTTTTCTGACACTTTGGTTCCATGAAATATGAGCTTGATTAAGTGTTGATTTTAATATACAAGGACACTAAAGTTTATTCTCTGTAGACTCAGTTTATGCAATGTATAGGATACATAAATACCCACATACTGCAATACATTTTCTGAAACTTGAAGTTGCAATACACTGTCTATATACCATCTTGACAAAAACTCGCCCAAGCCTATATAATATGATTATAATTTACTGATAAAATTGTAAGTTTATCTATTTCATTTCACATGCAGTTGTAGAAACATCTCAAATAATGAGGTTGGGAAATAATTAGTGGGAAAAGAAGTATTTTGGACAGAATATGTAAAAGTCCATAATGATTTTTGGGCCTAGGGGAGAGATGAGGAGTCCAGGAAAGTATATCAGTGTGAAACGAAAAACTGTTAGGGCATGAAAAGCAATTAGGAACTTGGATACAAATGTTGAAGCCTGGGGAAGAACATTTGTCTTTCATAGTGGATTAAAAGGCTTCAGTCATTCACATACTTCCATGCTGTTTTTGTGAATCTGGGAACTGATTGCATGACACAAACAAAATATACTGTCTCTGAAACTARATACTTTGGGTTGTTAGAAATAATGGCAATACACAATATAAGATAAAACCTTAGGTTTCTTACAGTTGTTTTTTAGTGCCTTCTAATTTTTTTCTTCTGTATCTAAACTGCATGCGTACACTCTGCTACATTTCATCTGCAAGGGAAACAATACTTTCTTTTATGTTATTTAGAAAATATCACTAATTACAAATTAAAATTAAACGTGTATTGTCAGCTTGCTTTTTAGAGTTTTTTGGTTGTTTTTGGGGGGGGCTTTTTTGGTTTTTTTTTTACCTTTTTTGCTTGTTTGGTTTTTGGGTTTTTTTTGTGACTTTGTGAAGTGCTTTATAAATTTCAGTGTGTGTATTGTGAGCATCTGTSCCTGCCAATTGGCATGCTTTGTAGAGTTTGATCAACTTCTTAAAACAAGTAAAAGTTTATTTTTAAAGTTAATTAAATCTACTTAAACTTGTGTTCTATAATTGAAAAGAAAGCATAGAATATTAAGAAATAAATATCATTAAGTTTCTTTGAATTATATGCTTTAAGYTGCATTCTTAAATACACCATCTTTCTCTGAGAGACGTCTAAATAAGCAAAACAGTTTTCAAAAGACATTTCCTAATTCATTGGTTGGTGACTGTTACAGTTGAAAGGATTCAAATAAGGATTTTTCTGTRTTTCTGAGTCTCATGACCAAGCATCTAGGAAAAATTGCCACCAATAAAACATTTTAGAATTTTAAACTGATTTGCAGTGCAGAATCCCTACAGTCTGCTTCCTGAAAATTTGGTCTGTGTTATTTCAGCTTGAAACACCAAAATCAATACTCAATTTTAGAAACCAGRATCATACTTAAAAATAAGAAAAAACCCAACAAACTGCAAGGTTCATAATAGAGTTTAAGTGTGGGCAGAATTTTTTAATGAATTATATCTTGATGAATTTAGTAATGCTTCTGAAATTTGTAATGAAATGTATATGCTAATTCAAAATTGATAAAATGTGTAAAAGGAGAAATAAATTCTTAATTTATTACAGCATTTTGAGTGCAGCTGAGTCTAAATGTAGTTGTTTATTAATTKAAGTTACTTATTAGCACTACTACTAGTTGGAAGTTACTTTTAAGAGAGGAATGATTTAATTTTTTTAGGAGCCTAGTGAAACTGCAGACTGAGTGAGGTAATGAGATAGATGCTTTTTATATTTTATTGTGTTATTATAGGTTCTTTCACTAAAGCATGGTAATATATATTAAATTGAGAAGACTGCACTTGGTATTTGGTGTTCCTTAGCTAAGACATTGAGACTTTTGCTGCAATATTTTGCAATGAATAATGAAGAAAATATTAAAAAATATGAAGCATTAGAAGTCCTGCACTACTGTTRGAGCTCTTGTCAACTCCAAGTTCTCCCCCAAGATCTACATCTGCCCACATGCCCTGAAGTCCAGGGCTAGTCTGTGTCCAGCTCCAGCATGGGTACAGCTGCCCAGGAGCTGGCAGAGATGGTTTGGGTTGGTTGTGGAACAACTGTGTTCCAGACAGACCTGTGAATTTGGACCCTTGGACTTTTCCAAAGATGAAAGTAGGACTGTACCCAGGTGTTTCCTTTGCTTTACTGATCCTGGCATCACCTTGCTGATCTGATATTAGATGTGCCTCATCACTGTGGACTTGTCTGGTGATCACAGGGCTATGATTTTTACCCTGACTTCTTCCAATTTTACTTTATGGTATACAAATGGCTGTTTGATAAATATTTTCTTATTACAATTCTTGACTTCATTAATGGATATGGAAAGAATTGGTTTCTATTAAAATTTATCTTTTCCTCCTGTCTTTACTGCAAGGTATACTGATTGCCCATTATAGCACTTCTCTTTTTTTTGTTTTGTAATACTAAATGACTAATGCTAGTGTCGAAGTTTACGTAAAAAAAAAAAAAAAAAACAAAAACAAAACCAAAACAAAACAGCAACAACAAAAACACACAAACCCCTCAAAGCTGGATATGCAACATACTAGATCTGTAGTTCAAGCTTAGTAGTATTTGTCAGGTTCTTAAAGGAAGAAAAAAAGTTGTAAAATGTTTTCTGGATCTTAAGCACTGACGTGCACTTTCTTTCTGTAGCCATGGACAGTTAGGAACCACAGGTCCTCAATATCCTTTTTCCTTCAGTGCAATTGTTCTCTTTCACACTGCAGGGTAAAGGATGGATGTCTTGTATGGTTATCTTCCCTTATGAGGGCGCTGTGTAGCCGGGTGCTTTCTTTTCTCTCTATTGTATATTTATGTAAGGAAGGAGGAGGCCTGTTCCTGTTAATTAGTGGGAACAGACAATACTTTCTATATACAGTAACTTGAGAACAGAAAAGAGTCCATTTCATGTGGATGCCTTTTTCTTTAACTTTTTTTTTTTGTTAAAGTGTTTCAGCTACTTTCAGCTGTGTCAGGGTCTCTGCCAAAGTTGCTATAGAGGAACAAGGCTTTGAAATGCTCTAAGAATTCTGGTACTGCTTTTAATAAATGAAAATAGCTATCAGTAATGCATTAGTGCATTATAGGACTTTCAAATCACTGCACCCAGACTGTGATGAATCACAGTATGAAGTGAGAATAAATGTGCTGAAAAACACAGTGAGAGTCTGTTTGCTCTTGCCATGTTAACTTCAACTGAAAATAGTGTTTTAGAAACATGGAAGCTCTTATCTTAATTTTCAAGATACTCTATTGAGAAGGGATTGAAAGTCACCTAATCTAAAGCTTCATTGTAATGAGCAGCSCTATCCTCTGATACTGTTCATAAATTGATCAATTTTCCTTTATAGATTCAATCCTGAAACCTTTGTACTGTGTACACAGGTCTAAAGTATCTTTCCAACTACAAACTTACTGTATGTACTTCACATCTTTCTGGTCACAATACAGCAACGAGAGTACGAGGAATTAATTCATTTGGGTTGCAACAGCAATACAGAAGAGGATGTTTCCCTGTTCTTGCTGGTGTCCCATTTTCTTTCAAGTTCACAGCAAAATCCTTAGAAATGGAATTGTGAAATAGTTTCTCTTTCATTCTTAGTCATTCATCAGAAGGAATCTGGTGGATGCTGATTCTGAAACAATTTCTCATATTGACAGTACACCTAATTTTAGACACTTGTGCAAACAACTTGCCTGCAGAACTCACTGCACACCAACCTCCATGGTTTACATGGACTTGGTTTTTCTGATATCAGAAAAATTTGGATAAACACTTAAAGTAGTAATTAAGTGCCATGATTGATAAATGACCAGTAGCATTGCATCATCAGCTAATAGTGCATAATACAGTACAGAAACATATTCATATTGATTTCACTATGTTGTGTTAGTGACCAGACCCTAAAAAAAAATAATTGTGATATCTACAATAGCTAATTAAAATTACAAATTGATACTGGAATGTTGCCTACATCCTTGAGTATAAAAAAAATGTCTTCCTAAATTCCTCTTTATTTAATAGAGGAAAGCCATTTACTGAATTTGGCAAAATTCATTTTGGTAGGAATACTATCTCAATAAAAATGTGGACAGATCTGTACTAGCACCATGTCCACAAAACAAAATATTCCACACTAAGCATATAAAAATGACTTGATCTTGTAGCTTAACTTGGACAATTTTTCATTTCAGGACTGATTCTTTCTAAACATAGAAAGTTAATATAATGCAATGTTTTCTGGGTGACATTAAAAGTGGTTCTGTTGCTCTTGGCTTAATCATTGTTGGTTGTACAAAAAAAAAACAATGACAAAAAAAAATCACTGAAGAAATTACTGAACCAAAGCAAAAAATGAAAAAAGGCAGCTGGAAAGCAATTAAGGATATGAAAACATTATAAGGATTATGAATGTTGTAGAATACCATGGGTTATACCACTCCATAAAGCTGATTTTCATCTCCCTATCTGTAACCATTTCAGGAAAAAAAAAAAAGCTTCTTGTAAAAATTCCTGAATAGTTTCATAGTTTCTATGCTCTGAAGAATATAAAAATCCCTCAGACAGGGTAGTATCACTTTTCCCAAAACCTTACATTTATTACTTCTCCATCAGAAAACTTAGACAACTGGTGTGCAAAATGTTCTTTCCTACTTAACCTGCCAACAGCGGCACATACTGTAGAAACTACTTGATGATGTCAAAGGAAAAGCAATTTGATGTAAAGAACATCTGATTTATGGTCTCCTTTTTCATTTTGCAAGCTCTCCCACCAACTCTAAAAAAAAATTTCCTTCTTTCAAAAAGATTTGGTAATACTAGAAGTATGAAATCTCATAGTAGCTCATTTTCTTTGTTGATGCAAATTACATCTCTTCCCAGGATATTTATGATGCCTTTCTTACCTCAGCATCAATCTGACCAAAAGTACATGGTCTATTTTAGGTGCTGAAAGAGGGACTGAGGGAAGAGAGATTTATTGCAGGTTCAAAGGTAGAAGCCCAGGAAATTACTTCAGAATAGATGAAATACCTTTTAAGTACAGGCAGTACTCTTGCTTCAAACATCAATTAAAGATTTAATGTTTTCCCTAGAGATTGAAGTAGTTTTATTTTGGGTGAATTGATCTACTGCAACTGTATACATTTAATTAATACTGGATGAGTAAACAGTCGGTGTAGGTAAATTTTACAATTTCTGTCTTCACAAGTAAACATGACCTGTTAATTTAATGTTTAGATTAGTAAAAGTAATGTAATTATTAAGACAGGGTAATATTATATTTGAATGTTTAATATTTAGATTTCCATTTTTTTTTTGTTATTCAGTCAAGGAGAAATAAATATGCTGAAACAAAATCATATTCACCAAAAATGTGGAAGAAGAAGTCATTATGGGGTTTTTGAAAAATTACAGTAAATTTTCCRAATATAATTTTAAAGATTATAATTGCCATATGATGTTAAGCTTCATTACCCAAAATTGTAATTTTTACTATGTGTGGGTCTTTTGTTTTTCCACATAGAAATAAAATTCACACAGATGTCATTTAGCACTTCAAAATCAGCAGAAAAACATCTGTCAGGCAATTGTATCTCTATAGCCACTTATGACTGTAACTAAAAATTTTCTGTGGTTTACAGTTTGAGATTTGTAGTTGTATTCTTTCTTTAAAAATACTGTCACTATTAATACAAAGTTTTATTAAAAAGTTATAGTTAATGTAAGTGAAATTCTCTAATAAGATGCATGTATCGGTATGTGTACTCTCTTTGAATAGGATTTTTTTTTTAATATGMTGCAAATTACTGGCTTTTTAGTCTGGCCTTTTTGTTGCTTGTTGCTAATAAAAGAGCCACTAGCACATATCTCCATGTTCASGTAGTTTACCTCAGCTGATATATATATAACTACTGATCAAAAATAGGAAATTATTGTATACAGATGAAAAATAAGATACAAGAAACWTGCCTCACATTCCTGTGAAATATTTTAAGTCTTTCTTAAATAAATGTTAAATACAATTTTATTTTTAGAAGCACTGGCTTTGCAAATACAATGAAATAAGAATATAATTTAATTATAATTTAATTTCACTTTAAGTAAAGTAGTTTCAGGCTGAAATTTTCATCATGATATGATTATACAGTTTTCTGTATGTGGATTAATTTACTGTACAACTTTTAGAACTCATGCTCTACACTGACAAGAAGACTTAGACTTAACTTTTCATGTAAGTAGGGGGTCTATGAAGCTTTTTTCCTCAGTTTTTCCTCAGTTCTTCTCAGTTCTTCTTTCTCAGTTTCTTTTCTTCTTCCTCAGTTTCCTCAGTATACTTCCCAATAGTCTATTGGGTATTCACTACAAGTAGGGATTGAAGTAGTGGTTTCCTTGCACCAATATTTTGAATATTTCTGTCCTGCAGGAACTAATGTGAGCAATGTGTTGCTCTCACAAGGAAGGAGAAGATTCAGGGCACGGTGCTGTTCAAGAAAATAGTAATTTATACTAATACTATTTACCTTGGTACAGAAAAATGCTTAAAGAACCTTAAAGTAGGTTTCAAACAAATCTAATTTATATTTTCTTCAGTACTCATCTTTTTTACTGTTAAGGACTGAAAATATAAACTCCCTCACTCTGTGGGAATTCTTCATTCAGCTTCTTGGAATCTTTATTTCTGTCTCACTGATTTCTCTTTAATTGGAGACAATACAGAGGGGAAATATCGTTGAAGGGTGTTTAGGCAATCTGTTTTCATTGGTTAAAGTAAGATTCAATTGTAATAATTTCCCTCTAGCTCTTGCATGTCACCTTTTGTTATTTATACATGGATTCTGTTAATGGATACTGGATTCTGTTAATGGTCTTTTCATAGAGTACTGTGAGGGTAGTTACTAGTCCTGGGCAGAGATTTGTGTTATATGTCCTGGTGTACTGATGGCTCTGAAAACTAAAGGATTAAAATCCAGAATCAAGAGAAAGTGTTCAGTTTTTCACATTAAAATATCCTTTATGCCCTCAGTATTTATCTCAATTATATTTCTTCACTTTAAAAACTCTTTTCATGTATAGCATTTTACCCCGAACTCCCACCATAATAGGTTTAGATTGGTTATTAGAAAGCTTCCTTTACTGAAGGGGTGATTAATCAYTGAATAGGCTGCCTGGGGAAGTGGTTGAGCCACCATCTCTGCAGGTATTTAAGAGACACATAGACATGGCACTTAAGGACCTGGCCCTTAAGGACATGGCTTAGCGGTGCACCTGGTAGCATCAGCTTAACAGTTGGACTTGATGATCTGAAGGGTCTTTTAAAGCCTAAATGGTTCTGTGATTTAACTCCTACTTAAAGTAGAAGATCTCTCACTGTGAGGAAATGACTGTTGAAATCATAGACCAAAACTAGATTATGAAAAATACGACTGCCAGTATTTTCACAGAATAAGCAGAGCTGGAAGGGATCCACAAGAATCATCGAGTCCAGGTCCTGGACTCGCATAGAACAGCCCCAACAATCACACCAGCTACCTGAGAGTATTGTCCAAACRCTGGAATTCTCTCAGGCTTGGTGCTGTGACCATGCAGTGAGAGATGGCGATGACATCTCCCCTCAGTCTCCTCTCCTCCAGGCTGAACAAACCAAGTGAAGCCTCAGCCACTTTTCATACAGCTTCCCTTCTCAAGGCCCTTCACGATCCTGGTTGCCCTCCTTTGGACTCTTAACAGCTTAATATCTTCCTTATACTGTGGTGCCCAAAACTACACACAGGACTTGAGGTGAGGCCATCCCAGGTCAGAGCAGAGCGGGACAATCCCCTCCCTTGCCCGGCTGGYGATGCTGGGCCTGATGCACCCCAGGACACAGTTGGCCCTCCTGGCTGCTGGGGCACTGCTGACTTAAGTTCAGCTTTCTGCCAACCAAGATCCCCACGTCCCTTTCCATGGCACTGATTTCCAGCATCTCATTCCCCAGTCTGCTCACACTTCCAGGGCTGCGCCATGCCAGGTGCAGAATCCAGCAACTTCCCTTGTTTAGCTTCCTATGGTTGGTGATTACCCAACCCTCTGATTTATCAAGGTCTCTCTGCCTTCCAGGGAGTCAATAGCTCCTCCCAATTTTGTGTCATCTGTGAACTCACTTAATATCCCTTCCAGTCCTGTATCCAAGTAATTTATGAAGATGCTGAAGAGCACAGGGCTGAGGATGCAGAACCTCACTAGTGACAGGTCACCAGTCTGATGTCACCCCATTCACTGTAACCGTCTGCACCCAACTTGTGAGCTGAAGCAGAAATAATTATACACAAATATGATGAGCCTTAAGTTCTTGGAGAAGTTCTATTCTGTGAGATAAAAGATTGAAAGATATGTGTGTGTTATTTATCTGTTGAAGTTGCACATTTCAGAAAAATATAGAAGGCTGTGATTTGACAGAGAAGCCTTCATAGTAACAGAATTATTTTTGAAACATTRATATTTTGCCTTTAGAAGACTCTTTAGCAGAGAAAAGTTGTAATTTGACAGCCTGAAGTATTAATGAAATTGAATACTTTCTGAGAAGTACTAGAAGTAGCATTCTAAGGCAGTACTCTGAACTGCCTGAAATCCTGCTTTCTGAGGCATTCATTAAGTGATTATGAATGAATTATATTYTCATCATTATGAATGAATTATATTCTCATCCATTATCAGATGGAGATAGGAAATGCACATTTATTAAGAGCTTTTTTAAAAAAAATATAAGGTTCTCATCTTTTTCAAATGTAAATATAATCTTTTATTCAGTGTGTGTGTACTTGTATGTATAAAATGTGTATTTATATTGGAAATTAGTCCTTTTGTTACCCAAATAACAGGAAAGACATCAGAGATGTTTAAAACAATGAAAGCAGAGTGTCAGAGGCTATTCTCTTCTCTACTCAACTCTGTTCTAGGTGATTAAGTTCCAGGCTCTTAAGTACTCTTACATGGGTGAATAGTGACAGAGGAAATACAACCTTACTTCTTGTATTTCAAAACTTCCCTGTCGTAAGCGGAAACTCCAATATATTGACTCAAGAAACCATAAGAGTAGAAACTACAAAAGCTATTTCAGGTCCACCAGCAAAAGAATACATTACAGTAGATCGTATATATGTGTGCTGGCAAAACATAAATGGCTTTGCTTACATATATTAATAGGATTAATAGATTAATAGGATAGCTAGACATAACTTAAAGAATATTAATCTACTATTTACAGATTTATGATTTCTTCCCATCATTTTACACTGTCAAAGAGTAGGAGAAGGAAGAAGTGTTTCTGGTTTTGTTGCTTAATATCATACCTGGAGTGATGTTTGCTTATATCTCATGTTAAGTGAGARTTACACAGTACACATTATTTGGATATCTTCTGGGTATACCTCAAATATAGTTTTGATGTCAAAATTGGTTATCAGAATTACACGTTTGCCTCTTTTAAACTTTTGAGACTAAGTATTTTTATTATCCGTACTAATGTCAAATTCAGTTGTTGAATATTCGTTGCCTCTAAACTACCTGCAAGTTSTACAGATTGAATAATTACACTTCTAATTTGTCCTCTCTGGACTGTTGCTGGCGCTGGGATATTTTAGTGGAGGTGATTGATATTGTGTAGCCAATTCCAGAGAGGATTGTATCCATGATCTCTGAGTGCGCCCTGATGACATTTCCTGAGTAATTTTTCAATTCGTTCTTCATGCATTCTAATATGCTCATTGCTTTCTTAATCATATTCAAACACAGGAAAAGGACCAAAAAAAAATCTATGCTGTTTCTCAGCTTTCTAGTCAGTTAATTTAGATGACTTTGAAGTATGTTAGTAGTCCAAACTTTCCTCCATTCATTTTCAATTGACTKCATCAGTGTCTATGATTTTGTGACAAAATATGCTGAAATAACATGATCAGTTTTGGGGAAATTTTAAAATGCAGCATGTTGGTTTCTCTGACTTCTGTGTGCTGTGAAGCTGTATGTCAAACATTTTAAATAATTTTTAAGGAAAACAATACCCCAGTAAAAAAAAAAAAAAAAGGTATAGAATTTTTTTTTAAAGTATGCTATGGGTGCCAACGAGTACATGCTTGTCTTTCATATACTATGAAGAAATCTATTTTTTTTTAACTTGTAGAGTAAAGGACAACCCATATTTTAAAAGATTCATTCTTTGAATGATGAACCTGTTTTGAGATCACTGTTGGCAAAATAAAATGGTAGTAAAAGTTCAGTGTTGCTTTTTATGTAGATTACCTACCTAAAACACATAGAATTATTTGGAAATAGTCATAACTATCCAACTTCTGTGGGCTGATACATGATGTTATAAGACATTAATGCTAGGATATGTGGGATCCATGTTAATAAATACAGTTTGCTACAATAATGTGTATTGGACTATTTATTTTTCCTCTGGCAGTGATGGTTCTGTTTTTTAGTATCAAGTCGTTCTTTTTTCACCTCCACAGTATTCAGAGTTAGCTGGCCTTCTAAAAGGGAATACTTTTTGAAAACAGTTTCTGCCTAAATATTTCCACAATCTCTGCTCTTGCAGACTTCTATTATACGAGCCAATTGATTCTCTAATGTAGACTTAATTGAACCTGGATACATTAGTTTCTCAGATAGTGAAAACATTAAGTGAATAAAAATACCAATTAGTTATTTCAGAATGTAATATGTGGATGAACTCAGCTTCATGGTAGTTCTATTTTCTTTGCTGTATCTATATGCAAGTATTCTTCCTAAGATTAATGTGGAGTCAAGATATAAATACAAAAAGTGTGAATGTATGACTCAACAAATGATAACATTTTAGGCAAGAATGTTTTACCTTGAGTAAAGTTGGGGAATTTCTTGTCATTTAAATATTAATTAACAAAATATTTTTAATCTTAGAATGATTGTGCTTGCTTCCTCAAACTTTTTTTTGTGGCTATGTAGCCCAGTGTTCATATGTTCCCTGCACAATCCTGATTAGGCAAGTATATTTTAAAAGCAAAAACTGCCTGTCCTTAAAGAAGACTGTACCTGTCATTGAGACAACCAATTTTGCAGTTAATGTAAAAACTTCACAGGGATAGATTATAAAAAGAACAAAGATTCTTGTGATGACAGAGCATTCCACTAATATATCAAACCTGGAACTAATGATTAACTCCATTCTTTATTGGATAATTTTAATGACTTTTTGTATAGCTCCAAGACATAACACATACAGTCATTTTCAGATTTCTCATTTTTATAGCCATCAGCAGACTATATCTTAATGGCATTCTGAAAAAGAATGATAAAGGAGTTAGAAAGGTGGCTAAAATGGATTTCCTTACCCACAAACTGTGGTATATGTGGCTCTGCAGTCCAAGAAGGTGAAGAGTACAAAACAGAGCAGGAGTCAAATGTCCATGAGATAGAAATGCCCAATGTGATATAAGAATTCATACAATAAGATGGAGTGTTGCACAGATACGTCACTTCAGCTATATGATGTAATTTAGCCTCCACAGGTTTTATTAGTGTAAACAGATTATTTTGAGTGTTAAAATATSAGTAAACTTAAACATGGGTATTTTTTCTTCCAGTTGTGAAGCTAACATAGGTGTTCAAAGCATGTCCAGGTGATACCCACATTCCACTGACCAGCCTTTCTTTAGTTTTTGGCTTACCATAATATCTCCTAATCAAAATAATTTAGATTTTCATCATCTGACATTTTCTCTTATCACAGTTTCAACTCTAAGCACAACGAATCTGTGGTAGTAATGATTTTTGGTATTTGGTTTGGGTTTTTTGGGGGAGGGTTTCATGGGGGAGGGGTTATTATTTTGTTCTATTTTGCTTTGTGTTTCCTGATCTATTAAGATAAGTGCCTAGAATGAACAGTCACCTAACCCCCCAAAACACTGGTCTGCTTCATCAAAATTACCTACATCACTAATTTTTAAGACAGATAAAATTGTACTATGTTCATTTGGAGTGATGTTATTTTTCACTCAGGAGCATAAAATGTATTCTCTCTCTGCTTCATTCTCTAGGTTATAGAAGGGAGAATAAGAAGGTTATGTCAATACTAACACAGCAGTCTATTGGCTGTATTTTAATAAAATCTTTCTTTTATTTGCTAGTAAAAAGAAAAGATATCAATGGAGAAATATAACAATAATTAGTAGAAAATCTGTTAGATTATTTTTGGTGTATTTTTTGGTGGAGAATAGTCAAATCAGTGGCAAACAGTTCACATAAGTTCATGTTGAGAATGATAAAAGTGTGATCGAATGAATCAGTGCTGTATTTTAAATAGAGCTGGAACAAGGGATTTTAGATTCAGGAAGCCAGACCTACTTATTTATATGTTATTCATATAGTGGAAGGCTGCTAACTCAATTGCTTCCTGTCTTCCCCTCGACTCTTGCTACTCCTTTTAAATTTAAAGAAAATACCTGGATTTCGTTCTCCAAAAGCTGAACTAGTATTCATCCTATTCTACCTTGTTATAATGTACTCATCCAT
Source organism: Malurus melanocephalus (assembly GCF_030028575.1). NCBI lineage: Eukaryota > Metazoa > Chordata > Aves > Passeriformes > Maluridae > Malurus > Malurus melanocephalus. Next base: position 733,129 of record NW_026623556.1, read on the forward strand.
AAAATGTCAGATTTTTGAATTAAGCTCTGTAAAACATYGGCTGACTTTGACTTGACTTGATTGCATTTAAGTTGAACAATGTGTAGGAAAATCCCCTTTAGCTGTGTGACTTAAATCCATCAAGGGAATAGCCAGCATCAGATTCTTACAGTCACTCTGAAGGGTGGAAGGAGGAGGTGCAGATCTGTCCTTGTACTCCTATTAAAAATGTATGAATATAAATCTGGAAGGAACTGGAAACTGAACATGGAATCATTGTTCTCTTTCCAGGAAGAGATCTACAACAGGTGCAGGGGTATGTTAAGACTTCTACAGAAGGAGGTTATTGTTTTATCCTGTTTTATCCTTTTATCCTTTTCTCGTTGTTAAAAAACCAAAAAAACAACAGAATGTTTTCATGAGTTGGATTTAGAAACTAACCATTGATGCCAAAACCGAGTTGAGAATAGGCATTTTGCAAGCTTTCATGAGACTACTTTCTTAAAAAAAAAAAAANNNAAAAAAAAAAAAAAAAAAAAAAAAAAAAAAAATCAAATTTTCTTCTAAATTCCCAACTTTGACTTTAGTGTACGAATTAAATTACAACAAAGTTTAGGAGAACCTAGAAGAAAACAACAGACATTCTGAATTAACATATAATCAATATAACACGTTACATTTATTAAAATTACAAGTAAGTTTAGAAATTGCCATTTATTTGGTGATAAGCTTGTGTTGATATCAAAAAACTGAAAAAATAATTGAGAAAGATCAGTAAGGGGATGCTGGAGATAGAGGACACAAGTGACCAAGACCTGTGTTGGTTAAAATAATTTTGGAAAACGTGACTACAGACAGAAACTCTGGAAACTTCAAGGTTTTTTATGAAAGGTTATTTCCTGACAGTATTGCAAAATTGGCTTAAGCTTTTTCCTGTATGTACACTAGGTCTGCTATGTGATATTTGCTTTTTCATTTGGATTTTTTCCAAATGCAATGTATGAATTCCAATAGTTTGCTCAGAATTAATATTTTGGTTATTTTTGTTCTGAATAGTGGTCTCCAATTTATTCTTGTTTGTCTCTATTCCTGCTTCCTTAACTAATTCAGATCTAGTACCTATTAAAACACACAAAATAAATCAAAGATTTTTTAGCTCTGATTTTTTGAATCTTATTCTAATAACCTCTAGTTACTTTTTTAAACTACCTAACTATTTTCCTAAACCCATTAGTTGTTCTAAAGCAAGACTTTCCCTGTTTTTAAGTAGTTTGATAAAAATATGGCAGTATGAAAATGTACAATCAGATCTAGCCACACTGCCAAAACTTGAAGCACCTATTTTAAGAGTCCTAAACTTCAATATCTGTTAAAGGCACCCTCTCTTTCTTTTGTGAGAAAGGGAATTTAGGTGCTCAAGTTACACTCATCAGTAAATTACCAGTGGTGTTAATACATATGTATAATACAAATATTTTCCTCCTCATCTCTGTTCAACCACTTGTTTAGACATTTTAGAYCTGAAATCAGTTTTTTGTACACTCCCTTTTTGTTGTATAAAAGTTTTCTAAATTCTTTTCTGAATACAGTTATTTTCGTTCTGGGTTTCGTATGGGTGCAGTTTATCATTAAAATAATTAACCCCATTTATTTGCCAGCAGTTAATTTTTGTACCTGCTGGATTTCCCTTGTTGCAGCAACAATTGTTGTTAGACTCTAAACCCTGGTTTTGCTGTATAGATGTGTGTATATGTGTATGTGTGTGTGTGTGTGTGTCTGTGTGTGTGTGTGTGTATGTATGTATGTATGTATATATCCGCTGCATATATGACAAATGCCTGCCATATGCGACAAACTGTTCATAAAAAACTAGATGGCTTTAGCACATTATCTTTATAAATGCCTAATTACCATAGGTCTGTGCATGCCATAACTGCATCCTCATTAAAATGCTATTGCATACCTTACAGTAGCTCCTTTCTAAAAAAATTTAATTTTTACATCATTTGAATTTTGGCCAACCAGACTTCTTGTAATCAGTTACTGTTAAATCACTGTCATTCTTTTATAAAGCCAACGTTTTTCTTATTACTGAGTTTTACCTAAAGATTTGCAGTCACCCAGGGTGAGCTATCCATGAAATATGGCTGAGCTGAGTTAAGAGGGACAGGAGAAAATCTTGCTGAATGTCTTTTCTGATGAACCACTGAAAGCAAACAGATGTAGGGCTTCAGTTCTAATTATAATTAAGTTCTAGTTACACTTCTGCTTTCTTGCTGTGGTCTTAGCACCTTTGATGGTCTACATACCGAGCAACCTGTCATCAGTCCGCACTCAATTCTGACTAGCATGTAGAATGACTGCTATCAGTGAGCTCACTGCTTAGCTAATTCCCTGATGAGAAAAGGCCTTCTTTAAACAAGGTTCTAACAGAACATGCTTTCATAATCTTCAAAAGATATTTGCTTACCCATGACCTGCTCCTACCTAACTTCTGGTGCTCTTGGCTCAGTCTTCATATCTGTCTGTACACTTAGCATTGCCTGAAATTTTGTAATGTCCTACTTATTTCCAACATTGTCTGTCTCTGCTGCGCTGTGATGCTTCTGCTGCTCTCTGTGATGGCTAGGCACTGCCACTGCTGTCCTATTGAGCCTGTGGGGATGTGCATGCATGAAAGATGGTTATGGAATGCTAATTTGGTCAGCCTTAGTATTCCTAATCCTCAAGATACCAAAACTGTGTAGAATGAGCATGCAGTGAATTTACTGCAGCTGCACAATAGCTAATACCTTATCTAAAGTATTTTGAAAGACAGAAAGATTTGAGAACAAGTAAGTGACCCTTCAGGCTTACTTTTTTRTGCTTTGCTCCTAACCTGTTACTTTGCCTATTCTGCTTAAATATTTGCACACATCCTCCAAGCCTCTTCTTTGTTGCCATAGAAGGCAGTGATTTTTAAATTTTTTGGGGTGTGTTCAGAATAATAAAAGGATAGACGGTCTGACTGTGAAAATCAGTTCCTTACCCTTTTTTTTTTTTTTTTTCATAAACATGATCAGTAAGGAATTGGTTCCTGTGAACTCTTACAGTTTTGCGTCCTTTGGCCAGTGTATCCCCATCGTTCGAATTATCAATTGTTTTTACTGAAGGGTAGCTGTTGCGGACTCCATGGGTGCCGGTGTCTCTGGGCTATGCCCTGCTGAGCCAGGGCATAACAAAGGGCAGGGGAACTGTGGCGCTGCCAGGTGGGCGCTGGGACACACGGGGAAGCCGAGGAGTCTGAGGGAGAGTGAGACTCTCGGCCCCTTGGACTGTGAAGGTTTGAAAGCCCGGGGGATGCTTTGTTCGGGGTCCCTTGTTGGGGGCAGCAGCTCGGGCTGTTCTGCGTTCCTGCGCCGGGAGTGAATGGCTTTGTGGAGCGAGAGATTGAGACTGCCGTGGGAAACGTGGGATGGATCCTGTGAGAAAACCTGGTGTGACTGTGAGTGTGGGGTGTGCGAGRAATCGGGCGGGACCCCTCGGGTCACTGTGGCCGCCGTTCTAGGGGGGATCGGTCCCAGCCGTGGAAATCTCTGCTGCTGGGCCACCGAGGGAGCCTTGTGATTGCGAAGTTTCCTGAACAGCGAGCAGCACACCTTTTGTCCTTACTGCTGCATGGAAAATCACGCTGTGAAAAGCCAGTGTTCATAAGGGAGACAGAGGAGTTCGGCAACTTTTTTCAAATAAAGGGAGAGAGTCCACTGGGGCTCGTGCCTACAGGTTTTTTCTCTCTCGAAGTTTTAGAGGCCACAGACTCCTTTTATGCTAAACTCCCGGCCGCATGTTGCCCTTGTCCTTTCCCCATGGGCTGAGGTACTAGGAAGGTACAGCCTTCCCGAACCGCCTACCCCATACGCTCCCTTGATGCCATTCTCCCCACATTGAATAGGAAGTTGGACTGCATCAAGATGTCCTGGTCCGTGTTTTTTTTTTTTTTTTGGTTTTTTTTTTTTTTGTTTTTTTTTTTTTTTTTTTTTTTTTTTTTTTTTTTTTTTTTTTTTTTTTTCATTTTTTTTTTTGGTTACTTATTTATTTTTCAGTCTCTTCAACACAATTCCAAATTCTTAGAAGCACAAGCTGGGTCTAACTTGAAAAAAAATCATCCATCAAGCAACCACACACCCTGACATTTCTCTTGTTTCTGTTGTCTGAAGGGAGTCTTTTTAGTGGATCTTGTTTTGTAACTTCAGAATGGGTATATTCAACTGATGGAAACATGTAATTACTGTCCTTAAGATAATTTATCACCAAACTACATTTGTGACATCAGCCATTATGAGGTCTAATGCATGTAATTGGCAAATGTGTTTGCATCGCATACTTTATTCTAATTGACATCTACCATATTGCTGCTGACAGCCTTTCAGCCCAGATGAATGTTTTTTGCCAAACTACTTTGCTGAGGTAGTCACACATGGACACATTATAGTGAAGATMCAGAATAAAAACTCACTATGGTTTGTTACTTCTCAGGTGTCTAGTCACCAGTTCTGAATAGTGAGGGTTTGACATACATCAAGTAGTTTCTTGACAGCTTGATGATATGTCACTTCTGAGGGTTTGTACAGTACACCAAAAGAAAGCCATTGAAAGATTGAAAGGTTACTATGTGATTTGAAGCACTGAATATAATTCATGCAAGACAAAACTTTCTAAATTAAATCACTGAAGAAAAATATTTTACTTAAGGAACTATCAGACATTTTCTCTCTTGTAATAAGATCACACTTTGTCATCAGTACTCATGCACGAGGACAATGAAAGTTAATTTTATGAGTTAGTGAGGGCCATAAGAGGCTTTCTAAAACCATTAAATAGTCAGTATACCTTCCACAGTGACATCCTGTCAAATCATAAATAGTAGTCTGCCACCCTTGGTGGACTAAATCATGATGTACTGTTGCATATAGGCAAAGGTCTTCGGTAATAAAGATAAAATAACTGTAGTGTTAGTGAGATCAGGATGTTTATATTTGGTGTCTTAGCTATAACTAATTCACCCAAAAATCTTTAGAGGAAAGGTTAGTGAAATGCAGTATTACTGTATTAAAATGGTTGTACTGTTCAGATAACAGAAGCATATTGAAAGTGTAAATTACCTTAAATTGACACAATATAGTAAATATTAAAGCATGGAAGCTACATATCAGGCCAGTTTTTATAAATATTTGGACCTAAAAAAAAAAAGTGTTTTGTTACCATCATTTTCAGTACTCCTTTTTTCTATATATTAAGGTATAATTTCTCCTGCCAGAGTTCCTTGAAATTTCTTGCTGTACATGATAAAAATTAGACTAAATTGTAAATTTAGATTAAAAGAAAGTCTTACTTCACAATTTGAAGTTGCTATTAGTTTCAAGTGTATTTAAAATTGTTTTTTTTCCATGTTCTTCTTTGCAATTTGTAATAATCAAGAACTTAACTTTGAAAAGATAAAATTTTGTTTCATTTTAATACATTTAGATTCAGTAGCTAAAAGCCACTGCAAGCWGTGTACTTGAAATAAGTTGTCCACACTAGATGGAGTATTCTGAATATGTTCAGTCATACCTGGATTTTATTAAAAATCTAAAAGGGAAAGAAAGGGCTAGAAACTTTCCTCCTGTTTTTCATAGAACGTCAAATTTTAGAGAAACATATTTAGTTTCAGTAAGCTCTAAGAATCTACAAGTAAGTATTGCTCATATTCTTGTGAGTGTTGGGTAGCGAGCCTCTTTCACAAGTTCTCATATCATGCTTATAATAAGATATTGATTAAATTGCAATTGCTTTAACTTTCTTTGTAGGCAGCATTGACTGCATCATGAAATCATAGAATCATTAAGGTTGGAAAAGAGCTCTAAGATCATGAACTCTTTATGGTGTCCTAACAATTTACAACATACATACTGTTTAAAAATTATTCTGTGTAATAGTATCCATGTGTGAGGCTTCCAGAGAGCACATATAACACATGAMGAATTCAGAGAGTGCAACGTTTAGCTGTGCAGCAGTAAAGACTTATGATTAGATTCCTCATAAATAAAGTATWTGATATTTTCCAGCAGCAAGCTTACTTTCCACCTTAAGATGACAATTTTTTTCAAGTTCATCCTTCTTCACAGCATTTTCTCATAGATGTTATTGGAAGTGAGATTCATATTTTTACCATAGTAATTGGACATAATTTTTCTAGAGATGCCATGTTTTTTATTACACACATTGTACAAAAAGGTTGTATTTATACTTGGAGAAAATGAAATAATGTCTTTCAAGTTTTAAAAGGGAAAAATGCTAGCAACAATAAATACCTGTCTCGGTTTGAGACAATGTTTTCAGAGAAAAAAAAAAAATTGCAGGGTAAATGTTTCCTCTGAAATGAAAAATTTGATAATTTTTTCCCACCAATATAAAATAGATGTTCTCTTCAAGTGAAGAGAAAAAAAAAATTAAAAAAAAATTTAGTTTATTAACAAAACACAGTACCCACAGGACACAGATATTGAGTAACTGTTAGATATTTAAAAGTCCAGGAACCCGATGCCCCCACAGCCGCTTAGCCATGTGGTGTGGAGAAAATGGCAGCTTTGGTCCCTGGGAAAAAAAGAAAGAAAAAGAAAAAAAAAACCCATGTGGCTGCTCCCACAACAGTGGCAAAAACCTGGATTATAGTCCTTTCTTCACTGTGGATGAAACAGAGGGCTCGGTGTGTTTTTCTGTTGCTGGCTTGGCTTCTTCCAGAGTCCAGGACGAGACAGAGTGGCTTGTCCCCGCCRGCTGCCAAATTGCTCCAGAAGCAGAATCAAAGCAGCCGCAGATGGGATTGGTCCAGGGAAAAGCTATTTGCCCAGGCTAAGAAGCCCGAGCTAGTTAAACGACCACAATGTAACTCCRCAGCAGGCAGCTAGCAAGGACCTCCAGCAGTGCCTACCTGAGCTGCAAAAGCCAACAAGCTGAGCTCCAAAAGCCCCATCTTTTAAACTGCTTGCACCGCTCTTGCCCTTCTTCTGGGTTGCATTTAAAGGCGCAGACACCATTTGTGCATTACAAGCCGATGGGATATAGGAATACAGGATTGGCACAAAAMTCAACCCCAGACAATACCATTTTATGAAACTCTGAAAATGTGTTGCATATGTTATAAATGATACATCTTTAATGAAATGTRTCCAAAGATTGTCTTAATTATCTGCATGGAAATTAATTATAAAATTGTAGGAAATCACCAAAGGTAGGTATTTCTAAGAAATTTAAGCAAATTTGATTTTTTTAGCATTTTGCTAAAATATATAGCAACTATTCTCAAATTTTAAGTGACACACTTTCTCATATTTGAAATCTGCTTTTTGGATAACCTGATCCATAACCTTCTGGTGTCCATTTCAGATAACCATACCTATTTGCAAAGGAATTTAGCTTCCTATATGTTTTAAGTACATAATAGCCATAGTATACAATTTATTCTTTAACATTTTTCAGATTTWAAAAAAAACTCTGAATAAGCACTCACTTTAATTTTAGGTTTTTTCACAGAGTTGTTGTTTAGGATACAAAGGCCATTCAGAGGCCAGATATCTAGTCCAACATTTTAGTCAAAGTAGGTATTAATGATATCAGGATGGCTAAGGGACTGAACAGTCTTTAAATGGGTTCCACCTGTTCTCTGGGTAACCTGTTGCTTTTTTAAACTACCATCATGGTAATTACACCCACACTACCCCCATCCACGAACATCTGATAGAAATATCTCATGATTTTCATTTGTGTCTATTACTTTTGTCCTATTGCTGAGCACCTCTGAAGGGAGTCTAGAGGCATCTTCTCTTGTCTTTCAGTGAAGTTGTTGTATATTGTAATAAGGTCTTCGCTTGACTTTCTCATGTTTGTATTGAACAGGCCCAGTTCTCTTTACCCTCGTACCCAGGGTACACCATGTTTTCCAGGCCCCTGAGTATCCTTTTGGCTTTTTACTGGAGTCACTCAGTATGTTGAGTGCTAGTGGCCCAAAACTGGGCATAGTACTCCATACATGTCTTAAAAGTGCTAAGCAGAGGGAAAGGATCACTTTTCCGAGTATGCATTTCCTACAAGTTTTAATAATGTTAGGATGCAGTCAGCCTGTTCTTCATGGGCACACCTGCTGGTTCATATTCATCTTCTCCACCAGGACTTGTCCCCTCAGCCCTTCTTTGCACAGTTGCTTGCCAGGCAAGTTGTTCCCTCAGCCTCCTTCTTGCCTTGCCACACAGAATATTTCCAACCCACATGGAAGACCTTGTACATGCTCTTGTTGAGAGAGCTTCTGCTGAGCTTCTGGTAGCCCATTTTTCTGTCCTGTTCACGTTTTTCTAGCTTGTCCTGCCATCCAATGTGCCCTCCAATTCAGTGCCATGCTTTCATCCAGATTGTTAATGAAGACACTAAACTACTGGCTGCCAGCTGGATTTGCTGATCACAGCTCTCTGAGTTTTGGCAGTCAGGCTAATTTTCTGTTCACTTTAGAATCCACTTGTCCAGCTTGTTTCTCATCAGTTTTGTCATAAGGAGACAATTAGAGACTGTGCCAAAGGCCTGGCTAAAACGAAGATGCACAGCATGCCCTGCCTACCACAGCTGCCAGTCACCTCACTGCAGAGGGCACTGAGGTTGGTCAGGTGTGATCTGCTCAGGCAAGAAATTACTTGCACAAATACCTGCTCCGAATGTTTTCCAGGGACAGAGTTAAGGCTGACCAGCCTGTAGTTCCTTGGATCTGGCTTTTTGCTTGTCTTAAAGAGGAGCATGAAAGCAGCTGCCTTCAAGTCATCAGAAGCATTTCAAAAGGGCAGTCAGCAGTCTCACAGAGATATCTGCTAGCTCCATGAACATTTCTGGGGATGCTGCGCACCGGGGCCATGAACTTACATAAATCTAAGTGGGTTAAGTAAGTGATCCACTCCTCTTTCCTCTCCTGCAGGTACTGCTTCATGTCCGGAGAATCTCTTAAGGTGCTTAGGGACGCTGGAGGCTTAAGGAGAAGCTTTACCAGTGGAAAAAAGGCATGGAGTGCTGCTGCTYTTTGTACATGGCTTGTCACTAGACCTGCTGTCCCAAAGGGCAGTGGCAGTAAGCTCCCGGTGCCGCCTCCCTGCCCCTGGTGAGGAGCTGCTCCCAAGGCTTTTCAGAGATTGTAAAGTTTTCTAGGCAGGTTGCATTTTTTCAGGGAAGAAAAAAGGAAATAATAGTGTTTAAAAAAAACTCCAGCCTTGAAAATGGGAAAGAGTATGTAAGGGTGTATTTGGTGTTGGTGGTTTTTTATTTTGTTTTTTAGGTTTTATTTATTTATGTGATTTATTTATCTGTGAGCTTTGTGAGTGATGTTGAGTAGAAGCTCAGGCATGTGCTGCTGGAAGATAAGAAAAATAAGGCAAAAAAGGAGAGTGGAAAGAACAGATAATGTTCTGACACATTTGATAGATATTCCTTATCTGAGATGCCATTATCATGGAAGTTGTAGAATTACAGGACTGAACTGCTTTTCTTAGGGTCATTTTGTATGTTAAGGGTGGGATATTACAGAGCAGAGAAGCCAGAGAATGTGTTATGAAAAAAATTAATCTAGTACTTAAAATGAGATACAGGTGTTAACATAGTCTCGCCAGGGATAGTTGATATTTCTCATTGCTTTCATATGCCAAAGGGACAACTATCCCTTGTTTTAGCCTTGTTTAAGCAGAACATTTGTTTTATATTTATTTTCATGTTTTAAACTTTTCTTAGTCAGTGGACTGCATTTTTTGCTGATAATCCTGTAGGAGTATACAATGCACACTAAAGTTTGTGGAAAGTTGTACTCCCTTATTTCCATCTTAATATTAAAGAAAACAAGTTAATCTTATTGATCAGAGAGGATGAAGTGTTGAGAAGGAAGAAGRGCGCAACTGAGCTGGGGTAGCAGAGAAGCTGAAAAGTATGGACAACAAAAGCACATAAAATCATTTGTTGCAGTGAACGTGTAGTTCCTTAATTTGTTTCAGGAACCACATCCTTCACCAGTTTCTGTGACGGCATAAAGGAACACCAGACAACATGGCACTTGATGTTATGTTCAGTTTTTAGGAGAATCAACTGAGGAATTGGTGATGCCATATAGGTCTTCATGCACACATGTGGCTGAGACCTCCYTGTGTTATCTGTCATGTGAGTTGGCACAGGGGAAGCTGGGGAAATGAGACACTTGCTCCGAGTGATCATAGATTCATCTGGTTTTGTCTTCTGTGTTCTTTCCTGTAAATAAAAAACCTCCTCCAATCTAATGAATATACTCCTCTATTTAAAGGGCTTGACCCAGCAATCTAATATAGATGTCCCAGAAAAGAAACATCCATTTTGACAATCAGTTGTATTTAAAAACCTAACAGACTGTATCTTCATTTTTAAACCCACTGAAAAAAATTGGAAAATCCATTCTCTGCATGAAAATTACTGTAAGCTAAACAGCTAAAGATATTTTTAAAGGAAAGCTTCACTAAAAGACCCGAGGATCTTGTGGGACAAATGCAAATACAGTTATATAAAACCTTAAAAATTAAGCAATTAACTACCTATTTAATATTCTGTTAGTCTTATTGTGGGAGGTAAGGAGTGTCTTCTCCATAGAGATGATTCTGTATAGAAAGAAGTCGAAGATTCAGGGGTTAGTATTGGAATCTAGGAAGGGTGATGTTAGAATCCAATGATTTTAGCAAATATAAGAAATTAATTACACAAAAAAATATGACATCTCTTAAAAAACTAAATACAAATTATCTAGCTATAAGGTTAAGCTCAACTAGAAACAAAGAAGTCTTATTTGGGTCTTGGGTGCAGGGACTATTATCTGATTTATAAAGCCAAAAGAGATGCATAAAGGTATAAACAAATCTTTACCTGATGTATAGCAACATCGTATTTGAGAACTTAAGGATGGTGAAATTTCAAGAGCTCAGAAAAGGGCTGACAGCAAAACCTGAAGAAATATCCAAAGAATTGTACATAGTTGTCTTAACTGAATTTCCCTGAGGGTCCTCCTGAAATTATCAAACTTCTTCCTACATATCTGCATGATACTAGCACAGATTTATAGGGAATAAGTCATTCCTATTCCATCTCTTTAAAAACTGCAGCAAGCCTTTAGGGTCAGAAGACATGTGACTTTAATTTAATGAACTTCAATTTTGATAATTACGCATGGCATTCTTTTAAGCAAGCTAGGGAACTTGATATAGATAAGGTTCATAAAATTATTACACAAGTTTTTTTTGTTAAAAAGTTGTAATACTTATTTGCAGTCACTCTTTTGACTGTACCTGGGGAGTACAGGCAGAGGAGGAGTGTAATTCTGTAAAAGTCTGTACTGGGTGTAATGATATTTGGTGGCATCATTGGTAGTTTTGGAAAYAGCAGGTGCTAATCTTGCTGATGTCCTATTAGAAGGCAGGACTCGAGCTTAAAATAGTCATAATAAATTGTAGAAATAATAAAAAATAATAGACATATAATCTGGTGAGAACAAGCACAGGCACTAAGTAGGAATAGTTAACAACAAAAATGCAAGATGGGGAATTCCCTCTAATGTGTCAGGGAGGATTTTGGGGACAGCATATTTACCATGCCATACTGTTACGTGTGTAGCTGGTTCCAGATTTTTGCTTTCTTACACAAATGTTTTCCTTTTTTTTCAGCAGTAGCAGAGCTCAAGAAGTGTTAAAATGCCTGGCAGACTTCTTTTGACAAATCTGAAAACACTTCACGCCTCTACCACTCTTKGTGAATTTGAGGCAAGATGTACAGTACAAATTTCTGTTTAGCAGGTTGATAGTCTGTGACAAAGGCACAAGGGATAGAAACTGCTGAAACAATATCCATATGATCTCTGCAGATCTTTTGGAGCTCCATGTGTAAGCATCCAGTAAAACAAATTGAGGCTCAAGTAGTCTAAGTTTTCTAAAGGGACAAACAAAATGTACCTGGTTATTGATCATTCATTAAATTAAATATTAAAAGCATCAAAAGAAGACTTTGAGCCAAGTTTATGCAACCTAAGAAATGGGAAGAATGAGGGTAGCAATATATAAAATTGATGAGAAAGGAGATCAGCATAAACTGATTTAGATAGGACAGAAGGTAGCAGGGGTTAATTTGTAGCAAAGCGTAAATATAAAAGATAATGGAAGTAGGAATGATCTCGGGGTAGATTTTTTGTTTTGGAGCTTGGTCCAGCTTTGACTTCAGCTATGTAGAGAGAGTAGTTAGTACTGGGCCCTGTCAGTACTGGTTTAGATATGAAGACACATCTGAACCCTGCCCTTTTAGGGAACACCAAGATAGCCCGTCTTTATGCTTTATTCCTGGCTCTCTGCTTTCTGTAGGATTCTGCCAAGTATATAAACAGGAATCAGAAGGAATAGGAGCTGCTTCTTCTGCTTCTACTGAATGATAAAAAATTATGAATTAAGTCTACTGTTAGAATAAACATGACTGTTAACATATTCTATGTACTACAGTTCCACATGCTGAATGGAAATAGGGTTGTGTTGTTTTGGACGTCTGGACCAGTTCCCTCTGTGGTCATTATGTTTCTCCTCTCAGGCTACCAGATGGCTGTTTAGGTGTAATGATAACATCTGTTTGATTCTACTTGGCAGTCTTGAGATTGAAGATTTCTGGAATCACTTGGATACTACAGAATGAAATCAAGAGAAAATTTAAAGTTTTGTCTTCTATAATTTCATATTGATGTATAATCATATGGTCTTTGCCATAAATTATTGTTCAACATATTCTCATCTTTTCATTTGTAATAATTTGCTTGATTTTTTTTCTGTATTTAGTTGTAATTACTCTGTACTGATTATTTCCTAGGTATCTGCAGAAAGATAGAAAATTGATCACAGGGACAGAACACACTGGATTTCTTCTGATGTGCAGACTACACTGATTGAAGTATTGAATCCATTTGCAAAACCACCTTCCTGTAAGTAGTCTCAATCAGTGGGAAACATGTTATAAAATTTTGTTGGGTTTCTCTCTAATTCAGTACTCTACAAGGAAAATGGCTAATTTGGTATTCTACCAGAGAAACAGTGACATATATTTTTATGCACTATATATAAGAACAATGTGAAGGCTTAAAGCTTTTTCTGATGTTCCTCCACTGCCTTTTCTGAAATTCAGATTGAGAAAGGAAAATCATGAGTCACAGGCAGTTTTTGGAAGTGGTGACTGTACACTCTAGGAGATGAAATAATGAATTTGAAAGGCAAGAAAAGCAAAAAATTGAATTGTAGCAGGAAGGGATTATAGGGGTATCTGTATTTACTTTGTTCTTATCAGCTTCTCTCTGTGTCACTAAGATAAGAACCAGTCATAGTCTCTTCCAGCTAGAGAAACACAATATGAACAGCAACAGACAGCAGAAACATTGTCCAAGGCTGCCCTTCGTTATGTGCCTCACATTACAATCAAGGGACATGGAAAGATAGTTCTGAGATGGTCAGAGTGGCAGCCTAAGAATATGTCATGATTAGTAGATATTGAATATTTCTTTTAATGGGTTTTATCACTACTACAAGCTCAGATATAAATCTCCTTATTCTTATGGGAATTAGTGCATGTTTGGAGATACTTTGAATTCATGAAGCATCCAKGTAAGGCCTTTTATTTGCAACAGGTATTTGGATTGGCATACTAGTTTTTTGGATTCAGAGTTATAAGTTTAGTATAGTATAACTTGTGTACAAAGTAACACCATGGAATTATTGTGATTTATTAACGTAAAAAAAATTGAAATAAATTTTGTATTGGTTTATTTGATATGCTGTCATTTTATATGGTGGAAATATGTAGATATGTGCATCCTCCTAGATGATAAAAACACATGGTGTTGATCAGGGGATGATATACTCAGATCTTGATGTTGACTGGTCTATTCAGTGCAAAGGAACTAAAATATGGGTTCAAAATTCTGAAATAAAAATTTTTATCRTACTGAGTATTTAATTTGCCAGGGTCAAACATATTGGTGTCATTTGTGCACTTTATTTTTTGTCATATCATAACATATTTGCATTTACTGAAACACCTTTTAAATATATAGTAGGATCGTATTATTGTTTTGTTTGATTTTTCACTTAAAGTTGACTTTTTTTGCCAGTATCTAGGGAATGTAGCTTGYCATCTGTTGCTTAAATCTCTGTACATCTCTGCTGCATTGAATGGATAGCCTTTTTAGTCTGGTTTCATGATCTGGAAATGGGAAGTGATGCTTAGAGATCAGCCAATGTAAAGCTACATTAGTGCTCATTTGTTTATCTGCACTTGTTACACTGGAACCTTCTGTAAGGAGTGGCATTTGGAAAAAGGGAGAGGTCTCCATACGATGTTTGTAAAACTTKCATGGAAAAGAATGACTGAGCAGGGAGGGAGGGAGTTGCATGCTGACTGACTGTCTATAGCTTGAGTTTAACCTGTATTAGGGGAGTAAAAAATTACAGTTATCTCTGTTATGGGAGAAACTTCAGTCAGAGCTCAACACTTACATGTCAAAAACATTCCACTGGAAGTTGTAGATTTGTCAGAAACATGATACCGTAAGTTTTCTCATACTTTGTGAAAATTCTATCTTCTAATGGCTATCATGAGCAGTCTGTAAATATTTTCATCTTGGGTAGTCAAAATCCAATGTCCYCAGACGAATGCTGATATATCTATAAACACAGGGAGAAGCAGCTGGGGGAACTGAAATGCCTGGTTGCAGTCAAAGGAATGAAGTGCTTACCTCATGTTCTCAGCTTTCTGTTTGGTGTTTTAGCTATGTCTGTAATACTTCAGTGCGCTTTTAATGGCAGAGTTGTTTTTCAGAGCTAGGCATTTGTGTATAAAAAATTGAGGTTCGTACAATAACCCGTAGTTCAATTTACTTGAACATGTAAATTGGCTCATTTATGAGTCACTCTTAATGTGACTCATGACTAGTACAGCAGTATTCCACATGATAATTTAGGAAGTGTACTGTAATTGACATATAGTAATATTGAAACAGATTGCCCAAAACATTTGTTTCTTGGACAAAAACTGATCAATTTTAATTTGTTAAATTCTATATTGCTTTCTCATGGAAGTGAAAGTATATTTATTAAAACAACGACTGAAGCCTAGTGTGGTAAAATTTGATAATTTCTTTTGTCAAAKAAGTAAATCAAGAGATTAACTCAAGAGTAATTGTTAAATTTAAAGTGCAAGGTAGTGGGAACACAAAAAAAGGCTTTATGATGAGTTTTTGTCAGTCTGTATAATTTTTCAGGTAAGCAGTCATAAATCAAGGAACGGGTTATTTTTTTGAGGCTCATTAAAGAGACATTATACATTAGAATAGTGAGGCAGTCAGCATAATGAAATGATGAATGCCTATAACTATCTGTATGTAAATGATGTGAGACAGATTAGCTGGTGCTACAGAGGAGAATAGCAATCTATTTGACAGTTCCCTGTAGGTGCTACTTCTGGATACAACTGACAGATGTTAAATGTAAACCTCTTCAACAGCAAGCACTTATTAGCACTCAGTGGGGAAAAAAAAGGCAATATAGAATAAGACAAATAGCAGATAATGCCATTTAAATAACTTTGTTCTTACAAAGCTTTATTGCCAATATGTTAAAGTCTGGAAGGTTGGCTTTTTGTTTGGATTTTATTGACAAAGCCTAGGTGGGTAAGAGAACATTTTGGGATTTAGAAAAGTGTAATTAGAAACATGTAAGACAATTCAATCCATATTATAACCTGATGGAAAATCTTTGTATATGYCCATTTATTAACACTTCTTTTGAAATGTTATTTGGTAAATATTTGTTGAATCATTATCATCTGTGATAAATGTCAGTACTGTGTGTATTTGCTGACTTTATCAAATTGGTTTAAATTGTTTTTCCCTTTTTTTTCCTCCTCTCATGGCAGAAAACTCTAGCCTTTCAGATTTGTCTTTTTAATGGAAAAAGATATAAATTAGTTAATGAAAACTGGTTAACAATAGCAAATATTTTTAGGACATCTTATTTCTAGGCTATTTGTCCCAATCCCAGCCTGAGATGCTCCTCTTAGAAGTATAAAATATTAATCTGTGTGAGATTCACAATAATACAATTCTTCAACAGAGACCAGCATTTAAGTAGTTCAGGAAATTATCAAAACCACTTGATTTATTTCTAATCCTACTTTGTAATAGATTCGATTAGGGATTTATATTTCTTTAAAGTATGAATCTGGGCACATGAATTGATTTTTCAGATTGTCAAATATTACTTTAAAGCAATTTATTTYTTGAGGTAGCCTGTCCTTAATGAGATTAAGGCAACACTAAAAGTRGTGCAATGTCTACATGTTTAGATGGTCTTATGTCTTTTAGTGTAAYGAAAACTCTGACACTGTGTGCTTTTTCTTTGTTATTCTTGTCAACTGTTTCACACTACCTTGTGTGGCTTGCACTAAATCTCTTTGGAATTTAGTGTTTCACTGCACCACTGCAGATTTGTAATCCCCTTTCRTGGTGTTAAATTATCAGCCACATATGCACTGTGTCTAACTTAGTGGGCATATTTATTGTTCCCTGGCTACTGTGCTTGCTAATTTGTTTCTTTATTGCTTTGCCTTGRATTGGGGAATAATGGAGCTCTCTCTCCTGATTTCTTAAAGGAATAGTTAAGTTTATTCCCTTGTACTTTTTGTTCTTACTTAGCTCTCACTAAGGTAGAACAGCTGAGGTTCAAGAATGTAGAATGTGAATATCATCTCAGTGCAGAAAGGAGAGTAAATACATTTTATGAGAGAATTTAAGCAATGATTCATGACTGCAACTTCTAATATAGCCAGATTTTGGAAGTAAGGAGGAGTTCATAAGTTTGGGAAATATGTTATGATCCTGTTAGCCTACATTCATTAAATGATGAAGAGCTTTAAACTTACTGAATTTTATCTCCTCTTTGCAACACAGTAGAGTTGCAAACATTTACATTAAAAGCTCTTTCTCTGCATTTCCTGACTTAAGATTTGCTCCCTTTGCTTCTTCTTCTGTTCTTAACTGTGAAATAATCTCTCTTCTGTTAGATGCCACAAGCATTTTCAAAACTGTCTTGGCTATATGGTTGAGGCAACCTCTGAAACATTTTGAAAAAAGTGAGAACATCTAGCATGTACTTTTACATGACAGAAAACAATATTAGGCCATATGCTTTATCTTAAAAAACCCAAACAAAAAGCCACCAATATGTATTCTATAGAAATCTCCTAAAATTATGTCTGTTTGAACATTTTATTCCCTAAAATATAAAAACCAAACCAGCCTTTTTTTTTGCTGAAGCCTTTAGCGCTTCCATGTTGCCAGACAAAGTAACTGAGATCAGAGATTAATGCATCTGACATTAAATTCTGTCTGTTCCTCTGAGGTTGGTTCTATATGCTCCACTATGATTTTATAATCATAGTGGATCATATAGATGATAGTGATGCTGTGTAAATTACTAGAAATGAGAATTTTAACGCTGTTTCTGATGACTGCACTAATTTGATAAGGGTTACAAGTTATTCACTAGTTGTTAAAATGCACGAAATATGCGTGTATGATTATAGACTTTTTATAAATATAGTGCCTAAATATATGCAAAATATACACAGTGTGTTTTTTCTTGTAAATATAGCTAAATATGCACTATATACATTAATACCTAATGCATTTTATTTTTTATTTATAACAGCTACAGGTTAATAATGCACAATATAATGTAATTGCTTCCAGTAGTTTGAAGAATTTGCTTTGAAATGTCTCAGTAAACTTTTTTAACCAATAAGAAAGCACAATGAAACACAAGTTCTTTATTGTCTCATTGCTTCTGTCTAGAGTAAAATATATAACAAAAGTTGTACAATGACATCTATGTAAACTGCTAAAGAATTATGCATTTTTCCTTAAATATTATGTCAAATCACCAAGAAAAAYCCATACTAATGAAAACTAAATTGAAAATACGTGTTTATATTATGTTGAGAGTTTTATTGAACTGTCATTGCATTTTAAAATCAATATGCTTCTCAGTTGTACTAGAGTACCTGAATAATTTTTTACTAAGCCTAACATTAGATATCACTAGCATTATTTCTTTATATCTCTGTTAAATGTGACTGGTAATCTACAAATAGAATTATAATTTTAAATCTAATGCTTTTGTCAGTAATATTTATCTGAATTTATGACTTTACTAATTGCAAAAGAATCAAAATCTCTTGTATATTCTTTCTTTTTTACTCAAAGAAATCCCTTTACAGAATGTAATAAGTGCTATGGTGCTCATCGAACTATTTCAGCTATTTTTTTCAGAAGAGAATATTATGTCTAAATTATATTGAATGGCAGTTGTATGAGCTGAGTTCTGCTGTGTAAGTGTGCCAGGGGAGTACAAAATTAAAATATAAACCCATGATATAATAATGTTTCATTAGTATCTATTTCAAGTAATCAAACAATTAAAACAGTTTTAATTTGTGCTTGATTGTAGTGGCAATATTTTTACACAAATATTTTAGGTTAACTGAACTTCCGCAAGCAAAATGCTTATGTATTTTGTCAAACAAAAGTCAAAAAAGTCTTATGAGCCCATTTCTTGAGGCTTGGCCTCTATAGCTTTTAGAAAATCATTGGGAATTTCACTTGTAAGAGAGGATTCTGACTGGACCAAAAAGTCATTCTTCACAAGTGGTGTCAAAATAAAGTATGTTAGTGCTCATCTGGGAAGAGGAAAGCATATGTTTAGGCAACCTGTTATGTAGGATAAATTGCATTTATTTGTTTGTATTAAATATTGCTAAGGTCCACAAATACAGAAAATACAGATCTGTGTATGGATAAGCTTGCATATAATATCTTTGCTGGGGGTTTAATATCTATGCTTTTGTGTTAGGCTTTAAAAAAMCACAAATGCATATTCTGCAAAAGATCCCAGTCATGCAATGCTATTCAGCTGAAGGGAGGCCTAAAAATTTGCACATCAGAACCACAGAATCACAGAATATTCTGAGCTGGAAGGGACTTGCAAGGATCATCTAGTCCAGCTTAAAGGGAATGGCCCATACAGGGATCAAACCCACAACCTTGGCGTTATCAGTACCGCGCTCTCATTTTTCTTGAATAGAAAACTGAAAACTGTTCTTCAGTCCTTCCAACATAAAAGCATAGTTTCATGGTAATGATGAAAGGAGACTCATAATGATTCTTTGCTTCACCGATGCTTTTAAAATATGATAGCCCAGCAGCAAGAGCCACTGTGTGTTATCATTGTCTCACATTTGTCACTCTGTACTTTGTCTTTTTAACAGTGAGGACACAGTTTTAGAACTTCATTGCCAAGAGAGGACAGTTAAGGCAAGACTATGGAAAATATGCATGTGAAAATGAGTGACAGTTTTATCTTTAGACTTTCCAAGCAGTCTCAAAGGAGTCTTTTGTTTTTCTGTTTGGAGATGTAGAAGAATTTTTAGCATAAAAATTAAGTAGAAAGACATAAAGATTTATGATGGTATTGAAAATGCTAAGGATGAGCAATTGGATTGCAACATATTCTAGGTTTTCTCTTTAGCTATTGTAAAATGCTGACATTCGTAACTGAGACTGAAGGTGAAAAATTGTGGGGGAGAGAAGAACTAAAATTGTAACTAAATGAAAAAAAAAAAMCAACAAAACAAACCAGTAGAAAAGAATAAACAATAGGGAGTGTATAACTTTGGACACCAGAAGAGGATGAGAGGAAAGGTTGCTCGAAAYGGAGAAAGATAATGAGAACTTTCTTTCCCATCTTAATTTTAGACACTGCCATAACCTGAGGCAAACTGTTTGACATTGCAAAGCAGAAGCAATTATCTGTTTTACTGAAGCGATTTTCACCTGAAAGAAATGGAAATGAGAAAATGAAGAAAAAAACTGGCRTAGGAATGCTGTACTAGCAAGTATGTATTTAAAGTCTAGTAAATCAAGATGAGATGCATCATTTGGTAGTAGCAAAACGAACATAAATATTAGCTCTCTAAAAATGTCTTCAAAAATAATTAAGTACGTAGATGTATATATTTATCTGTTCTTTTATATGTATCTCTATGCATYCATTTTCATAGTTTTATATGCACACATCATTAGTAACTGAATTTTATTACTGATCTTCTTTCCTGGTGAACTTTGATCAAGTTTTTCACTTCACAATTGGATTTGTCATTATATTTGAGTGATAAACTTGCAATAGGCATATTGCAATGGAAGTGCTTGTATAGTAGCATAGTAGCCCACATTTTTCCCCTCTTATCAACTGCACCAGACCAAGCTATGTTTAATGAATACATAATGCTCTAGTTTTTTTGAAATTGAGAGGTAGACAAGAAGGAAAAAAGAGCTTAGAATAAAATAAAAAAATAACATTTAATTTCTGAAATTAATAAATTAGTGTTTTTCTACTTGTTGCAACATGAATGAGATGGCATTACCTCTCTAAAAAAAAAGCAGTTTTAGATTCACAAGMGTCTGGGTGGGTGTTTTACCTGATCTCTTTGATAGCCATGTTATTTTTAGTAGCTATATTTCTATAGTAATTGACTGAAGAAAACAGGATTCTCTATTATTCTGAGAGGATTTGATTCTATTTTTTAATCAAGAGCTCTCTTTTATGCTTTTCCTATTAAGCTGTCTTTATCTCAACCCAAGTTTTCCTGCTTTTACCCCTCCAGTTTCCTACCTCCCTGATCCTGCTGGTGGGGAGTGAGTGAGTGGCTATGTGGTACTCGGTTGCTGGCTGGGGTTAAACAATGACAGGAGGGAAAGGCAGCACACAGTACTAACATTTTCATAATTGATCTTGAGAGTGAAATTATTTTTTGGCCGAATTGGAAACATATATAGTGAAAAAGGCACAAGATCGTGATAAGGAATAGCTTGAAGTTTATAGAATAAACAAACATACAGAAGTTGTAAAGACAATGGAATTTTATGGATGTTAAACTGGATAAGTCAGTTTTTTTACTGTGTTCAAAGTGAAACACTAACATAAAGGTAAATTTCATACTCTATATAGGAATGTTTATGTGTCTCTATAGATTTAAACTTAACTTACCTGTGTTGAGAATTTTTTGAGTGGGAAATAACACAATCAGGGATGCAAATATTGAGGCAGTGAATTGTATTACTGTTAACATAATAAATAAACCCAAGAAAAATCCAACCACATAGACATCTGTATTTGGTTTGATTTCTGGAAGATAAAATAAAACATTTTGAAAGTTAATTACTCAAAACTTCAAATTAAATAAAAACAATTTGGTTGCTTTTTTCTCCATAAATGCCTGTCATCTTCATTAAACTTAGCTTCAGTCCCACAGCCATGTAGAGACATGGGAACTCTGAATATTTCTGATTTTGTTTTGGATCATAGCTGGTTTTTATAAACTACTTTGATATCTCTGACACTTTATATCTTTTCAAGCAATTTTTTCAGTTTATAGCAGCAAGATGGAAGCTGTCATCTTATGTCAATGCTGAGGTTTTTAATAAGGGACCGAAGCAATCCCTTGGCATAGTCTTGTATGTCTCTCTGGAAGGATAATTATATTCATATGACTTTCTGGTGATCTTAATAAGGATAAACATATGAACACACACACACATATTTATATATATATATATATATATATATATATATATATATATATATATATACACACACAGAGATATGATAGTGTGGCTATGAAGTCATGAACATGTGGACACCATTTCAGTTATGTTTTTAATTGAGAAGGCAAAGAACACACAAATACAAAAATAATTTCTCCAGCTAATTATGACATTTCTGGTGGAATAATGTTTTGCTTGTATTCATTTCCTTTTTTTTTTTTCAATTTTCCTTCATCTTTTAATTTATTTTAATTAATTAAAATCTAATTCTAATTTTATTTAGACCTGTTCACTTGAACATGTGAATCAGACTAGTTTATGTGTGCCTGACTATGTAACAGTTCCTTAGAATTCAGTAGGACTGTTCTCCTGAACACAATCAAATAACAGATTATACAATATATATCATATATCGGCTCATTAAGGGAGATAATCATACAACTGCTCACTCCATTTGCCTTAGCACACCCATAAAGTTCTTATAAATTCTGTTAATCTACAATGGTATCTTTAAAGACTCCAATCTGTGTCACTTTTATTGTCTTCTCTGCAGTATTGCACTTGAAATAAATCTATCGTGAAGTCCCTGCCAAAATTATATACAGTGGTTTCTTAGTTCTTTCCTGCTCTCTTTGTCCTGAACTTTGAATTTTCAATATTTTCCATAGTTTTGAAGRATTTAAATTTCTAAAGCACTAAATTGTTAAAATGCCGCCAAATGCTACTATTTTAAATTGCAACAGAAAACATCAAACGCAGAATCTTTGAATAGTTACCAAATTCATTAAAATATAAAAAAATTCTCTGCAGTTGCTCTGCAAATTTCTTTGGCTAGTGATGCCCTACCAGAATATAGCTTTCTTTTCTGCTGTATGATTGTCTGTGCAGAAGAATGGACCAAATTAATTACAAAGATTCCCTCCAGGCCTATTTTCTATGGTTCATTTGTCATGTTCTTTTCAGGCCATAATATAACTGTTAAGTTTTAGATTTTTGCAACTAAGTGGTACTTTCTGATTATAAAAATGGTTGAATTTAATGCAGACAGACCAGACATTAGCATTTTATTAAGGAATAAATGCTGTTGTAATGAAACTTACTTTATATATTATTTATTATTACTAAGAATATATTCATCAAATTAAAAATAACAGGTCTATTGGACCTCTTAGAAACAAGAGTTTTTGTTCTTAATTATTTGGAAATACTATAGACTGAAGAGTAATAGCATTAGAATGTTTATGAGGGGTAACTATGTGCTAAGATGCTACTGGCAGTAATTAATCGGATGGTTTATCAATTGTATTCAAACACCATTTACTCAAATATTTTCAAAAATTTCTTTGCTTTGAGATTTAATTGTGGGGAGTTTTCTACAATAACATGTGTTATCTGTCAGCATTAATAATCTGATAACACAGATGCAACTTTTGAAAGTAGGAGATTGGAAGACCTATATATAATTTTAACTTATATATAATAAATTTCTACTCCTTTAATGTAGTCAAGAGATCTCATATTTTTTCTTCCTCATATTTTGTCAAAGTAAGTCAAACACAACCTCACTCAAAACTGTACTGGATGTTAACCGAGCAAATCTGAAAACCCAGTTAGTGTGCTTGTAACTCTTAGAAATTTCAGGTAAAAAGGGCAGTTATCGACTGTTTACAGTGGTCCCTTTTTGACATAAATAAACCCTGTCCTAAAATATAGTCAAATAATACATAGATTTATAATTTATTCTCTTAAGGATTCAGATTCATTGAAAACSCCACATTGTGTGTGGAATCAGTTTTAGCAATTAATCACCAGGCAGGATATTTTAATACACAAGACCAAGTGTGCGATAATAGTAGTTGTTGACCTATTGATTTTTGTTTGCTTGTAGACCATAAGACTAAAATCAAATTGCATTTACCAGTTATACATTTTCATTTTTATGAGCTGAAATTTCAAGTTTGTTTTCTTTTTCAATCTCTTCAAATAGTTCCTTTCTATTTTCTTCCTAAAATTAATTTTCTTTGAAAGAAGAGYTTAAATTAAAAAGAAATCATTGTATGCCTTCACTTAAATGTTGCAAATAATTGATTACTAAAAGTAAGATTTCACATGCTTTGAGAATGAGATACTAAATTAATCAGATTATGAGTGTTAGCAAAATTTCATAAAATAAAATTTTTGATTGTATAAAACTAACCTTGAAGACCCAGAGGTCTGCAATATGTTATATCTTGTAACCTTACAGGGTTAAACTGAGGATTTTATTCTATGGAGAGAGTTGGAAGTGCCCCAAGAACTAAGCAGAAAAAAAAAAAAAAAATGCTTGGTATAGACCCAGAAGTTTGTCCTTTTTAAAAACTTTCCTTTCAAGTACCTATAATGAAAAATCTGAGTTTTCACATTTTTGCAAGCAACATGCATTAAGTATTTGTCTGGGACTTGAGTCATTGCAGTCAAGATGCAAATTGTTTTGGTAAAACAGACAGGAACTGAAAGAGGCAGTAAAGTCAGTCCTAACTACTGCTAGTTTATTATAAAGAACCCAGGTATTTCTAATTTCAAAATTAGGATCACCATAATAACTTTGAATCTGTATGCTGATGGTCAACTGCAGGAAAAGTTGTTAACAATGTTAGTATTTACAGACTTTTGCTATAACTGATATTTTATTTCTGATGACGTGATACTTACAAGTCAAATTCTGGAGCTCATCCTTGCTGGCTCAATAAAGCCAATAAGGGAAAACAAAATAAAGTGCATTACCCTCCCTGAGAAATTAAATAGACCTCCTTAAATGCTGCCCATCTTCTAAAGGGAGCTCCTGCTACCCGATTGCTCACACTACATTTTCTAGTTGAAACACATCTCATGTCTTCATGTGTGTGTAAGATTAGGTAATTCTCTCTTTAGGGAACTTTTGCAGCACAATGGAGCCTTGTGATCTTCTCTGTGTGCCTGAGGAGGAAATGAAGGTTTAATGACAAGCAATTCCATATTCAGGCTGTTCTTCATTATCTGTCACTTTCTTGTCACTTCATATTAAATGATGACAGTTTAGGTGTAGTGCTGCTACTCTATTTTTGAATGAGTTTCTTGGAGAGCATGTTTGATATTTGAATAATCAAAGAAAAATTCACCAGCACCTTTTTTCTAAGAGTTTGTGTGACTTTCATGTGAGGTGACCCAGTCTTCGATACTATGTTTGATCAAAAAACATCATTCTTTTGAACTTTTGAGATAAAAAAGGGAAATTTTTTTCTTATTATGTATTTATCTAATATCTTAAGTAATCATTGGTTAGGCTTGTTTACCAGCTGATAGTTCTGAGTAGAGAAATAAAATGCGAGATGTTCATAAATTTTTATCTATGCTATTTGGGGTTAATTAAATGAGAAGCAAAAGAGCAGACACTTAGTACTTTAAAGCACATCTTGTTATTCTGTGTATGTCATTTTAATAATGGAAAGCACATTATAATTACATATGATTTGTATGTGCATAGGCAGTTGTATAATTGGATGTCTGCCTGTTTAGCCATCTCAGGCAGGATGAGAAATACAATTTTAAAGTCTAGACACTGCTCCTTAAAAAGCAGAATCATAGTTGACCTCACTGTATGTAAGTAATTAGGAGATTAGCTGCTAAAGGATCTTTCAGATACGCTGTCTGGCCTACATTCATCTCCACTTTACCTCACTTGCTTGATCAGACGAGTTGAAGTCTCGTCTGTAAAGAAATTGTGTATAGGTTTCTTTTTTCTTATAACTCTAAATTTTAGTATAAATACAGTTTTCCATGTGTATTTTACTGGGACAAAGTAATTTTGTATTTCCTACCACTACAATTCTGTAATCTTAAAATAAAATATAACTTACGTATAAACTAATGTAACCTAATGCCACATCATCCAGCTATTATATAGTACATCTGGCTAGGATGAAAGCAGGTGTTACTCCATTTGGAGTGTATTYGAAATAATAATTCTTACAATGTGGAGCCTTAAGGAGTGCTCAGCAAAATTCCTGTTGTGGACCATCAAAATTCTGGTACATCTTTTGTAGGCAGAGGGAAGGAAGTTTGCTGACAGTTTTCACATTCTGCTGCAAACATTGTCGGAACGTGGCAGTTTGCATTGTTGATTATAACATGACCAAGATTTATGAGGTCTGAGTAGTAACCACCCCTACTGACCATGTGTCTGGAGAGCTTTTCTGCTTATTCTCAGGAAGAATGAACCCTCTCCCTGATGTTTAGAGGCAGGGTAAGGTTTTATATTTCATGGTTCAGCATGTAGCAGTTACTCTTCACCTGGAAGATTCAGATGTCAATTCAATCCCTACTTAATTAGGCAAAGAATGCATTTCTAATGTACCCTTATTTAGCCCASTGAGCTATATCCAGAAAATATATGGATTAGTTTCAAGAAATTAAATTTCAGAATGTTTAAAGGTAGATGAGAAGTCTCAATAATACTTTTGGAGTGCATGTGAGTGTGTGTGTACATATATGTATATAYGCTTTTAGTTAACTGAAATAATTAGAAGGGTTAACAATGAATTTTTACTGTAGTGCCATGAAAGCTGTTCACAGATAATGCTCTGCAAAATTTAATAAATGCCATTTGGAACAGAAAATATGGATACACTAAATGTGTGTATTCTGTTCTTGAGTAGAATAATAATACTCCATGGTGAATATTGCAGGATATTAAACTAACTGTTCCTTAGAATAGATATAGATATAGATATAGATATAGATATAGATATAGATATAGATATAGATATAGATATAGATATAGATATAGATATAGGTATATAGATATATAGATATAAAATTATTATTTTGCATTTAGTCTTTCCATTAAAATGGGTTTTCTGGTGCACTGAAATGTCTAAATAGTAATCCAAAAGCATCAAGGAGATAATCACAAATGCCCCTTAAAAAATGTGGAACATGAAAGCAAAGGTCCTGAGTCAGCTCATAGATTAATGCATCTATAAATTGCATACTTATACTGGATTATAGAGCAGTATTGTTGCAAATACAGATTATGTACATAAAAAAAAATGCATTCAACAAACACCTGAAATTTGCATAATTGTCCAGATTTTTACCTGTAKTAATTACAATTCAGCAAAGAATTAATTTTTGCCCTTGCTGACTCTTTTTTTTCAACTAGAACTACATCGTATTTTGTAATGATTAATGAGGTTCTGATTTAAAAGTAATTTTTTAGGATAGAAAATTCCTGTAGCTCCAAGGATAAACAGCAAATAACAATAATAATGAGGTAATCCAAASCTTAGCCAGCTAATAACCTCTTGCCATAAATTTTTACAATAAGTATCCATCATCCTCAAGTATTAATGTGAACTAATCTATTTGAAATATCAGTGGATATTTGTATTTGGTCTTCATTTCCTGAAGTTTGGTATAACTCACAATATTTTATTAGTGTTCTAGTGTATTTTTAGTTGGACTGAATAAAGTAATTAAATCAGCATATCTCCTTATGTCATTCTATGTTTTTTTCTAGTTCTAGCCAAATATTTGCTTTAGTCACAAGGAAGTATGTTACATTTAGGTACCATCTTGCTCAATTTTAAGTACTTGCTGAGAATGGGCTGAGGTTGGGAGGGACCTTTTGAGCTGTTCTGATACAATGCCCTTTTTCAAGCAGAGCTCCACAGAGCTGGTTGCCCAGGGCTGTGGGCAGACAACTTTTGAATATCTCCCAGGATGGAGACTCCACCACCTCTCTGGGCAGCTTGGGCCCGTGCTTGATCACCCTCAGGGTGTAGAAATGTTGACTGTTGTTCAGAGGGATTCTTCTGTGTTTCAGTTTGTGTCCTGTGTCTCTCRTCCTGTCATTGAGCACCAGTGCTTCTGTCCTCTTTGCACCCTCCCTTTGGGCATTTATATCTGTTGAGTCCTCTGACCTTTCTTTTGCATTACACAGTGCTGTGTATTCTAGAATATACTGACAGATTTCCGCTCACAAATAACATGGGAAAGCTGTATCTTCCTTGAATGTTGCATTGTTGTCAGCGTTGTTACAAATGTTTTCTTGTTTTTACATGGCTCAAATGATTTTGCTCATGATATTAAAATTGTGGGGTTTATGCTCAAATATTAATAGTCTAAGTATAATCAGTCATATCAGACTTCTAAATCACCCCTATGATATTGAAAGTCTTACTATGTCTCTCTTGCTCTCTTGTTTTTAATTAGTTGTTAAAATATATAGGAAACACGTTTGATTTTAAAAGAGGATTGGTTAATAATTAATTCCCAAATATATTTTCAAACTGTCTAGGTAATTTAATTTTCTCATAACAATTCATTTAAATTTAGTGCATGAATCAGGTGTTATTTGTAGTTCTGCAATTTTGGCTTTTCATTATCTCCTTATCACAGTGGCTCAAGAATTTAGATGCCTCCGAGACTACTTAAAATTCTACTCTCGCTGCAGTCCATTCAGACATTTATCAAGGTTAAAATTCCATCCGAGCCAAGGTGACTGATCAGGCCTGTATGCTTAATAAATACCATATGACAATGGTGTAACTGGCATCATAAGGATTTGTGCTTGATTACCTGGTGTTGATGACCATCCTCAATTTACAGCTGGGTGGCAAAACAGCCATCAACAGGAGAGGAAGGGGTAGCCTGAGCTCATCAGCTTTGAGTTGTATCAAAAAGGTCAAATGGATCTGTTTGCATAACCCTTCAAAAMATATGTGACCTTGGAATTTTTAGCCTCATTTTTAAGGAAACAGGGTTTTGCAAATCCTCTTCCCAATGCATTTAGTAATTTTTTAACATATTCAAAAATATGTCACAATGAAATATATATCTTATAGCTGTTATGTTCCTTTAGGTTTCAGAAAGTTAATGGCCGAGTAGAAAGATCAGCCAGACATCTGAATCTGATATTCACACCATCTACAGTCCAGTTTTACTTCAGACCAGCTTGGGCTGAATACCTGGTGGCATTTAGACTGTGTTTAGTGCTTTTCTCCAGCATAGTTTCTGGTTTAATTTCATCCTAAAGGATTTAAATGCACCAAGACTTTTCTGTCAAGGAAAGCAATGTGTAAGAATTAACTATGACAAGGAGACAATCTTCAAAAATGCGCTCACAATCAAAATTAAAATCCCAGTGTGGATGCATATTAAATGTTTTAGACAGTTGTGAGGCACTTTATTTGTGTGTATGAGATAGTGAAAGCTTGAGGTACAGTGAGATGTGACTCATGAGTAGTAAAAACAAATTCAGGCGTAGCAAAAAGATWTGAAGGACCTGTAAGTGTTTTGTGCACAATCTGAAGGAAGGGACAGAGTACTAAGACACAAGGAAAGAATGTTTGGAACACAGGAATYCATAGAGGAAGCTGTACATAAGGCAGTCTCTCAAACACCTCGTAATCACTTTGGCTGTGTTTCAGTCATRTTTACTTCCTGCTATCCTGATTGGCCATGGTTTTACTTTTTATATGTGTTCATTCTGTCTGTCAGTGTTTCATCTGTTACAGTGAGATAGATTCCCCAATCTCCTTATTGCCATGCAGAAGATAAAATTTGAATATGGCCTTTCTTTCTAGTTGTTGTCAACACTCTATGGCAACTGCACAGTACAGAAGAAGCCATAATTGCAGAATATTTTTCCTGGTTTTAATTATAGATAGTGTTTGAAAACATGCATTTTTTTTTTTTTTTTAATACTGGTGCGATTGAACTGTAGGCATTGTATTGATTCTGCCTGTAACATGCAGTAAATCTAAGTTGTCCTAGTTAACACTTGGTAAGAAATAAATTTATTCTTTTAAAAATTAATGTATTTTTAATGATAACTATTTGTGTATGTTCAAATTTGACTAATATTTATATTAATTGTACATTCCTTCAGGCGATCCGAGGCAATGTCAAACAGCAGCATTGGGAAGGTAGCAAATTCATTATATTTTTCTTTGAAGTCTGAAAATTGTTATACTGTRATTAAGTGATTTCTAAATCTTTTGACCTGGCTGTCCTGCTTTTATTGACTCTAAATTTTCAAATATGCAGTGGCCTATCTATACAGATTCCTAGTTATGTTTTGTTCAAAACAGAGGTACAAATGAGTACGAATACTACTGGCATTTGTGTAAGAAATAATTTCTAATACACCTTTTAAGTTTGTCACATAAAATCTGTGACTTTCTGAACCTGTAAATTTCTTGCCATTGTTGGTTTAGTGATTACTGGAGGTAAAACTTTGCTGATTTGTTAGTGGCAGTGACTATTTCTAGCGAGTTAAAAAACTGGTTTTAGGGTACATGAATAGTAGGTGAATGCTCCATTTTTGACCCAATACTGATTTATTGTCAAGATCCAATAATGCAGTCATGATCTTTTGCAGCCACGGTGACTTGTATATCTCATTTTATCATGTCACATAACAATGTACTTTTTAAAGTATGATTCTCTTTCTTTTTTTCTTTCTGAAAAGAGTTGTGAGTAGTTTTTGAAACACATTCAACACAGATTTTCCTATTCATTTATTCATGCAAATATGTTTCCATGGAGACAATGCTGATTTCCACTGCAGTTCTAGACAGTCATTTATCTGTAGATCAACAATACAAATCAACTTTTCTGCATGTTGTGACAGTCCTAAGGCGATTAGTTCTCAGGCTATATCTAAAGTTTTTTTTCCCATGTTTGCATTTTCACATGCAGTATTATGCTTCTCCTTGAAGGAAAACACAAAATCACCTCTTGTATCCTACGGATTTAGACATATGATTTGGGTGCAATTACACATAGATCAATGTTAAGGAATGTTAGAGTACATCTGGTGAATAATCCTGATCCCATATTGAGCTGAGGGTGTATCACTTTATTTCCCTTCCKTTATCTTTCCCTGACATCACAGCAAAAACAAACCTGCCACACTCCCAGCAGATGCCATGATGTGGGCCAAGGTGGCGAAGTCTTCTGCAGACAGAACTTGGCCTGTGGCTATGAGTTAAGATTTTCATTGCTTAAGACTCATCACAGATGAATCCTGACCCTCAGGAGAAATGGTGAAAAAGTGAGCCACACTGCTCAGTTTTCTCAAGAGCATATTGACCACATCCAATTGCACCTTAGTTTATCAATATCATGCTGTAAAGCCTGCTGCTGAAAAATTCTATTACTTGCATAAGCTGTGTGGAGGTTGTTTGAGGATTTGAAGCTTGTAGTATTGGAGTATGCAGAATGTTAGAAATGGGTGGCTACTGCTCTGTTCAGGAAAATGATCTGAGAGTCACCCTTACATGGCTTAGACAAGGCTCATAAAATTCTTGTGTGCTCGGTAAAGTTCTGTAAACACCATGGAGGGATTTATATTGCCTGTTTTATCAGTACATGTGAATATAGCTACAATAATTTGACTAAGTAATTTTTGTAACTATTGTCTGTTAATAGTTAAATATATATAAATGAATAGAACCATGGCTGTGGTTTTATTTGAAATAGGGAAAAAAAAGGATATTTCAGTAAAATTTAATCTAGACATCAAAAATCTAAACACAGAACTGTTGATGTTCAAGGAACTTCATCTTCTTGCAATTTATTTCAAATTCAGCAGAGAATAAAAAGGGATTTCTAGAAAAAAAACAGAGAGATAGCCAGAGCAATCACACTCTCAAACCTTCCTAAGAGGTATCAAGTGAAAAAAAAAATGCTGGCTATGTAATTGTTTCTTATCAGTGTATTGAATTTAAGAATATTCAGGTGGACATTTTAGAACAAGTCTCCAATGGTCAGATTTTAATGAAATTCCTATATACTGCCCAGGAACTGTTAAAGGGTTTTGTTTTATTCATTTATGGATTATCTAGACTTCTCCGTGATTGTTTTCAAAAATGTAGTTTCCAAGTACTCTGTGAATGTGTTATACTTTCATAGAAAGTAAAAATAACGTTTTAGGAAAACGAGTTTTATTAGCTTGCAGTGTTTGAAAAGAAATTTTGCACACTTGTAGTAAACAAATAACAAGCCACGAAGCTCAAGTGATGTCTTTAAGATAGCATTTTTTTTCTTTCAGATTTTCTAAATGTGTTAATTACTTCTATGAAAGTTATGCTAAGGCTACCAAGTACCATGTATACTACTGTATTTGATTTTCTTAAGTCCTCTCTGGTAAGTTTAGTTTGCAGATTTTGTTGGTTTCATCTAGTATTTTTTAGGCATTTCATAATGAAAATGTCTCAGGTTATCTTTTTTTCCATTTTAAGTGATTAAAGGAAGCTAGAAGGGTTTTGCAATCCATCTGCCTGTATAATTATACCATGATTTAAATTGCTTGGTAATAACAGTATTAGTAGTCTGCATTCCTTGAGGCACTGATGTAAAGCATAATCTGTCTTACTCATGTAAAATTGACCATATGTCATCATAATAGATGTCACACTTTCCTTATAGTCTTTGGGAAATTGGTTTGAAGAAAGTAGAGATATTTTTGTTGCTTAGTTTGTAAGATTTTAATGAATATTTGGTATAGAATACAAAGTATTTTAATCCCATATCAGATATTTGCTCTTTCTCTTGAAGAGTAGTAATTAAATTCCATGCTTGATGGTTACAGTTTTCTACTTTCTTTTCTTGCTAATTTCCTTCAGACTGACAATAATCTTTGCACTTGTTGAAACGTGACATTAAATATATTTTGGTACAAAAATGAAAGAACAAAACCTATTATTCATCAGTATAATTTAGTTTTGAATTATAATACTAATTTTACTTTTAAAATAATTGGACAGTCCTGAGCAACTCATAAAGGTGATTCCTGCCTCACTTTAACTCTGTGATGAAGATGTAATTCCTGCGGAAACAATGATACTCCTATCATTAAAGCCTGAGAATTGTGAGATTATGATGTTATTCTAGACCACTCTAGATGGCACAAAACTAGGCCACAGTTTGCTTAACACTGTGTTCTGAGAGCCCTAAGCAGGAAAGATAGTTAGGCAACACTAAATTGAAAATATATTTGAACTGGGAATGAACAATAATTTTTCAAACTTTTATGTGTGATCTTAACGGAACTACAAAGAATTTACTCTAAGACTTCTAAATAATTATACACCTTAAACTAGGAGGCACTTGCAACCTTTACTTTTTAGCCTTTATYGGAAAAAATACAAGTGATGTCATAAGGGAAAAGTATTTCATATTTCCAAATATATTTATGTATATATAGTATTTGGGGAATTGAAGAATTACACTGAAAAGCTGTACATCCAATGGATTCTAATGTGTCAGATACTAAATATTCAGCTTCCTACATTGAGTTTTGTGGAAGAAAGCAGTGGCATAACAGATATATTGTATATTTGGTTATATCAAACCAGCCAAAATACTGAGTTCAGTTTAACAAGATAAATGATAATTGGTTAATACTCACAAGAATTTTCTATCTTAGTGTTCTTTTTCATAAGTCTTTTAATGAAAGTAAATAATTAAGCACTTTTTCATGTTTATGGGTTAGCCTACTAGATTACTAAAGTGTTCTAAAGGTAAATACAGCAGTATAGATCCATAGGGTGATATATGAGGCTAAGGTAGCTGCTGTGTTGGAAATTCTGTAGTGGGTGACGAGGAGAAGGGTATAGTGGCAGACAGTGTATTGTCCTCTTTTCATTTTCCTTGCCTTCGTCCCATGAGCTAAAAGAGGAAGGTAAGATTTCACTGTCCCCAGGAGATTTTCCTCTCTATTAATGGCRTCTTGCCATTTTGTTTTATATGGTTTAAAAGCCTCCCTCAAAACACATTTTTTTTTTAAATAAACCAGCTCTTTTTTTCTAATGAAGTGGTGATGGGGTGAGAGGAAACAGTTAATAGTGAAGATTGCCAAGAATTTTGGAACATAGTTTTAATATAATACAGTGTGAACAAGACTGCAAGACTAGGAGAGATTGAACTCTTTGCACTCATTCTGACTATTGAACACTGAGTAGAAGGTCAAATGTGTCTCCCAAGTGCCTCTTTATGATTCTTAAATATATGTCCATTTAGTCTGGTTGTTTTCAATGAGTGGATGTGGAAGTTTTCAAAAAAAATACCCTGCAGGGATGTTTCATGGATGTGCTATTCACTGGGCAAAGTGAAACGAAATTCCAATTTGCTGAAAGTATGTAACTTTTTCATCACAAAACCAAACCCGAAGTATGAAGACAATGACTAGTGACAGTTCATCTTGAAATTTCTTGCAGATGTCAAAGAGGTGGAAGTGAAAAATCAGTGATAAAGCCTTTTTATGCTTGAGACTTGGCATGGGAGTAGATGTTGCACCTCTGGCAATGAAGTGAACATTATAAGCTCTAATGTCATTGAAAAAAAAATTACTGAATCACATTGAAAGTCACTTACTGGCTTTCAATTACTTTAWGAATTTTGGAAATGAATATATATCACACAGGTACATACTGTATCAAAATGTTAAAAAGGGACTTTTTTGGGTTTGGTGACTTTAAAAAAAAATATTAATGTAGGTTTTTGGAAAAGTAGAGTGGGTATTGTTTTGAGGTTGGGGGCAAACTGTTCAGTTTCCTAACAGAGATGGTAAATTATTATTAAGTGACATAATTCCAGCGAAATGTTACCTGCTTTTGTGGCTATCATGAATCTGTAGATGGCTGCTAACTTGGCCAGGGGTTTGACAATAGCAGAAAGGAATGGATTTTCGGTATCACTCACATTGTTGGTTGGCAATATGGAACAACAATCACATTTCAGCATGGGGAGTTCCTCACACAAGAATTCCTGACTGGGAAGCCAAGCCACAGCCTCAGAATCACCTTGCAAAGATGGAATGATTTAAAAACACCTTAAGCCTGAGGTTTAATTGTACATTTTCTTACTGCATGTCTTAAGCCACAAATTAGTAGTACTACAATGTTAGTCATGGCCATGCATGTGTCGCTGGCACGAGTGTACAAAATGGAATAATCTGGGTGTCCCAACAAAAGGTTCACATTGCATTCCTGTTGTATGCTGTAGCTTACTGAAAAGAGTGGTTGCTGTGATAGTTTAAATCAAGTCTTTCCCTTGAAAATGTCTTGATGGAAAGGATTCTTATTCTATTCACTTTAATTGTGAAAGGGAAGACAAATTATCCAATTACTAAGCACAGACTTCAAGGAGTTACAAAGTACCAACCTCATTGATCTGCGCAGGGAGAAATACTTTTTTTTTTTTTTTTTTTTTTTTT
>NW_026623556.1:768102-807447 GCF_030028575.1 Malurus melanocephalus
CTTTATCTGTAGGTTTTCACTTTTTTTTTTTTTTTTTACTTTAAGAAATCTCATGAAGATAAGTTCAGAACTGTGCTAAATGAGTTAAGAAGTGTAAGTTGAGTACTGGGTGTGTGGACAAGATGAATGTTTTACTAGAGAAATTTCAAAATCTACTGAATAAAATTCCTAAAAATTTTTACTTTAGACATACTTCTCTGTGGTCAAATTTTTTCTGTTTGTTAATCTCTAATTCCATACTCAGATCCTCTCAGCCAAAGCCATCTTTATCAGAATTCCTTTGATTAATGTTCCTCTGAAAGACCACAAATTCAGACAGTATTTTCATACCACTTCTGTAATTAAAAGTTTAAAGGTCTTGTTGGTGTTTTAGAAGATGATCAAATTGAAGCCTAAATCACAGTTTTCTTAAGCTAGCAATRAAAAATAGTGAGAAGAAAGATGCCTGCCATAAGCTCAACTAGAAAACATATATTCTGTTTCAATATAGTGTTAAAAAGGATGCAACTTTTTAAAAACCAGTATTTTTTTAAGCAGCTTTCCTCTCTTGTGTCTTGAGTACATTTTTAAAATCATCATTACAAGTGTGGCTTTTGATATACAGAAGGAAGGAAAAGATGTTCTATCACCAGAAGCAAATTTTATAGCTTCAGGACCACATTGTATTCTTTTTGAAAGTTCATGTTGACTGTGAACGATTTCCACAGTGAGTGGAAAAAAGGAAAATGTCATGCCTATTCTCCTGAAGGGCAGGAAAAGTACTGGAGAGCCACAGGCTGGTCAGCCTCAACTTGGTTCCCAGGAAAATCATGAATAATTCCCAGGATGTTCACAAATTCTCTTGGAAGAAATCTCCAGAAATGTYGAAGACAAGGAGATGACTGGCAGCAAACTGCAAAAGTTCATCAAGGACAAAGGTTTCACCAATGTGATTAAATCTTGTGATTAGATGATTGAATGAATGAGGAAGGACCAATAGAAGTAATTTTTCTAGAGTTAATCAGGGCCCTTGACATGATATCCCATAGCTGTGGTATCCTTTTAGGCAAATGGAAAAGAAGTGGAGTGGATGTGCCAAGGTGTTTGTGCAAGGTGTATGGCTTCCTAGTGRCATTACTCTGAGCTCTCTGCTGCAGCCATTGTTATTTAACATCTTCATCAGCAACAAGAAAGATGGGATGGTCACCAACCAGAGCAGTGGTGACAGATGACACCAAACTGTGGGGGTCTGCTGTTCAAAACAATCTCATTAAGCTGGAGGCATGAGCTACTAGAGACATTGTGGAGTCTGRTAAGGACAAATTAGCAATCAATTACATTGAATTAATTAACCTTATGCAGCACCACAGCCTGGGGTTGCACTGACAGGTGTGAAGAAACAGACCCAAGAATTCTGGAGGACAACAGATGTGAGTCAGCAGTGCACCTTTTTGGGTTAGTGCCACACCAGTCAGCTTTGGGACACTAACTGAAATGTCAAGGGAAGTGATTTTCTCATTGGCTTTGCACTTGTGAGGCTGCATCTGGAGGCATGTGCTCATGTTTGGTATCCCAAATACCAATAACGGTGTCCTAATGCACTCAAACCAACTAGTGGGAAATATATGGCATGGCTTACTTAATTTATTAAAACTTCTAACAATTAGATTTTACAGTGTCAATAGGTACCAGATTGTTTTTACGTTGTTTGCACAACACATTA
The DNA here is from genome assembly GCF_030028575.1 of Malurus melanocephalus. Classification (NCBI taxonomy): domain Eukaryota; kingdom Metazoa; phylum Chordata; class Aves; order Passeriformes; family Maluridae; genus Malurus; species Malurus melanocephalus. The sequence goes on from NW_026623556.1 coordinate 769,805, forward strand.
AATAGAAACTTTCATTCTGATATCTTTTTGATACATCTGTGACTTAGAATCTAAATGCAGGAAGCTAGATGTAGCTTTTTTAATCACATGTTTTTTTCTCTCAAGAATCCTGTGATGCATTCTTTTGGAACAGTATGTTAGAATAAATTCAATATATATATATTTAAACTAAAAACCTTGAAAGTTAATTTTGCAATGTATTAGTAATCCTTTTTAGTGAAAATTCTATATGTCCCGTTTCTCCTATTTGGTATTGTATTGCTAAATGTGTAGGTTTCAGGATTTGCAAATTCAAATAACGTAAAAAAGAACGGCCTCTAGACAGTATACTCTGAAGATATATTAGAAAAACCAAAGAAAATATAGCCAAGAGAAAAACCACTCATGCAAAATATTACTTGTCATAGTAATGATTAGCATTTTAGTTACAATTTTAAGAATGTTGTTTCAATCCAGGCTGTGATAACTATGAAGATCTTTGGAAGTGTTTGATGATGAAACAGCATTTTTTAATATGTACATATGCAGTGAGAGATGTCATAGGAACATTTAATGCTTATTCATGCTGCCTGAGATATTTAATCTGGGGATATTGTCTTTCTCTACTATTATTAGTGAACTTTCATATGATGTTGCCACTTAGTTATCATTTCATTTTACTCCTGCTTTCGGTCACCGAGAGTCAGCCTCTTTCCTTATGCAGCATCAGCACATCCGTTATATGACCTTTGGAAAAAGGTTTTGCAGCTCAGCTAGCCAAACTAATGTGAACTGCAAGGAGGAAATACTATTATATCACTCCTTAAACGTATAATTTTTATTACACTTCCTTTGGCTTGTTCCCTTGGATGTAGTTACCAATAAATTCAAGAAGAAAGGATTTTTACAAATTAGCCACAAGTATTTTCAAGTGCACAATATATAATTTTAAGTATTGACTCTTCTGTAATAACATAAATATATCACAAATATTTTACAGTTTTGTGTTAGCCTCCAGGAAAAAAAAAAAACCCAATCATTTTTTATCCATTATTATTGCAATTGCTATTTATAAACAGAATTATGTATTAAATTAATGTGGATAAAGTCATATTTACACTTTGTACATTAGATGTATTTACTTCCCTATATGGAAGGTAAAAAAGTTATCATTATGCAAAGCACAAAACTGTAGTGGAAGGGAAGAGAGTGGTGCCCAGGTTATCCAGGAAAATTACCTTTCTAAGCTTGTACCAGCTGAGAGCTCTGGCTCCACATAAACAAGTGTATTAATAACAGTTTTGTGTAACAGGCCTATCATATTCTAGTAAATAATTCCTATCATATTCTGATTAGTGCAATGTTAGATATTTGTTCGTAGTTTGGAGTTTATACAAAATTATGTGTTCTGTTTCACTTGAAAAGAAAAATACCTAAGCTGGATTTTCTATAACATGAAAGTTTCAGAAATTGTTTCTCACCTAGATTTTTTTTTTGWGATTTTTTTCCTTGTTTAAGTATTGAATTCCTAAAGCAAAATAAATAGCRGGAGTTATTGAAGAAAGGCATTGAGTAAAACCACAAGTCTGTGACAAACAATGGCAATGCCAAATTTACTAGACTCCCAGGCCTCAAAGTACTTGGCTTGCACTTTTAAATCTTTTCCTCCACTTAGTTGTTCAGAGGTCTTTTGAGCAATGGTGCCCAGCACTGCACTGTGAATATACACAGTGGAATGGTTRCTCACCCTTCTGGGGAATTTCACGTCGAAGGGGATCAGGAAAAAGCATCCTTGTGTCTTCTGCAGTAACTGTCACTGAAGTAAATACAGCTCAAGAGAGGATAAATGATCCTTTGACACCTTTAATGCTGAAAGTAATTTAAAGAGTAAAAAAAAAATACACAGGAGCCTTAATTGTTTAGAGAAAATTATTGCTACTTAGCTAAGAAAAAAAAAAAAAAACCCCACACCCTGTAATGAATGATAATGGTCTTAGCTGGGTGCAAACAGTGGTGTGCTGAAGTCTGTCACTTTCAACAATCTATGAGGCAATTTATTTTCAAGACCATTAACTGCAGGATGTGTAAAGCAAAACAAGTACTGTAAACTTTTCCAGTGTATTATGAGATTCTATTTGCTCCAACATAACTGGGCCTTGAATAAGACAGCGGCCACTCAGGTGTCATTAAGTAATTAATAAGTAAGAGAAAAGCCAAAGTGGAAGGCTTTTGCTGTTAAAAGTTTCTTTATAWTTTTTTTTTGTTTAAAAATGAGAGTTATTTTGTGGAGCATTTACTAAAATTTTGGTTTTCTCCAAAATCCCTAAATTATCTYGTTGGGATTCTTTAATTTTTAGGATACTATATGAGTGTGTAAGGACCACATAAAGAAAGAATCCCAAACATCTAAAGTTCTGGCTGTATAATGTTATTTGAAATTAGCATTCCATCATACATTTCAAGCCAGAATGGTTTTAATTGTCTTAATTTCCAAATTATTTAATTTATTTAGTATAGAAAAAAACTCCTAATGAGGTGAAAAAATATAGATTCTGTAAGTACAGTTCTGAAAATTTTGAAGGTGTTTCATACTGGTGAATATGTTTTACTTAATAAATTATGTAGGTATACAGTATTAACACAACCATATGGTTTTAAAATTTTATTCACTATTGTTACCAGTTTATCTAGGCAAAGGTTTGCAACTTGTTGCTTGAGGAAACTGAAAGTGTTTGTAGTCCTTTGGAATTGGAGACAGCAGGATTTTTTCTTTCCTGCTCGAGGAACCCATTAGGAGAAGGTTCTGAGAAAAACTTTAAATGCATTTTCCTCTTTTACATTGTTATTTAAAGAATTATTAGCTTAATATTAATATGACAATTGGCAAACATGGTAAAGAATTGAAGAAATGAAGTATTTTGCACAGCAAAGAATATTGTTTCCCTATGGTCATGGATGTACAACATGCTTTTTATTCATGCTGCATTTCATTCCATCACAATCCCAAATTATGCATGGTACAAACCCCAAAGAGGGTCACTTTACCAGAGGATTTTCCATTCTGTTGAGTGCAAATATATTCTGGCCATTTCAATCACCTGCAGTGGCTGAAGAGTTTAGAAAAGTTATGCAGCTAGGTAAGGAAAACAAACTGTAGAAGCAACAGTGAAGATTCACAGCACAAACCCACAAAATGTCATAGCCCTGGACGATGTCTGACAAAGGGCTGAGTCTAGAATAGATTTTATTTTATCTAGCCATTATAGTTACTGATCTGCATAATTTGGTGCACACTTGTACTTCATACATTGATGCAAATCTTTAGTTATATTTTTGAGAATGTGCATAGGTATTATTATGGGGACTTCTTAAAAATTCATCTTATAACACTTTAGGACTGGACTTTGTGTTTTGAATGTAAATAATATAAAGTAATGTACTTATTTGGTATTGACATAGAATAAAAAAAGTGTTTAAATTGAAAATTCCCTATTATATAAAGTCGTAGTTCAATTTCATAATTTAAATAGAATTCTGGTTGTATATTCTTATAATTATACTAAGAAATTTGGTAAGGGAAAGTAAGGCTAAAATTGCTAAGTGCACAATAGATAATCATCTTGTAATAGAGAAGTGTTTTTAAATTGGGACTAGAAGAAAACTCAGTTGTGATTTTGATAGACTTTAAGTACAATTTCCTTTTAGCATTTCTGTGCCTAGTGCCTAGGTTCATCATAGGCATTGTATCTCAGAGACCGATAATTCAATGCAAAGTTTACATTTTACTCTCCCAGTGGAGCTGACCTTCATGAACTGTTTGTATTGCACTTGTATGGTTCGTATCATACTGTCAGCACTATTCTTTCACTGAAATAAAAAACTTAATTCRATTGAGGTAATCTATAATCTTACATACTTATTTTCCTCTATTTATCACATAATATCCAAATTAAATCAATATTAATCAATATTAATCAAAATCCAACTATATAACACATATTTATATGTAGGATATTGAAATTCCCAAAAAATTACTAAGTCTCAGGATCTGGTGAGGTTTTTCCATCATAAACTCATCTTTAGATTTGTTTTTTTTTAAATATCAGTAATGTTTCACACTCAAGTCTTTATATACCTAAACCCTGTGAAGAACTTTATTTGCTTATTTAGGGCTTAATCCAAATTTCATTGTGGTTATATAATTGCTTAATAAGCAGAGTTGGTTGAGGAWTTGTAGCTAAATTAGACAAAGAGTGTCTTTGAGTATTTTTCCGCATGAAAAGTGTATTTTCGGAGTAGAAAATGTGAAAACAAGTACAATCTCATAGCTCATCTCATGCACTTCAGCATSCTTAGCCCATGAGATCAAGTCTCAAATTACACTCTAGAGACTTGCAATGTGTTTATTGAGGTAGCTAAATGAAAGCAAGCAAAACAACAAAAAAAAAACCAAGTCAAATCCAGGCTAAATTATTTTTACACATATATTGCTTTAAATTACATCTTTTTACATAAGCTCTAAGTATATGGGRAGGCTGAGATTGTTGATGTATCATATTTTCTGCTTTTGTTGTATGACAATTATTAAGGAACAAAGTCATCTAATAATGTCTAATTAAGCTAAATAGTGGAGGATAGAATTTCACATTGCAATATGAAGATTTGATGGATGTGSTATGATATAAAAATCAGATATTAAGGTTGATTTTACTGTAGATTTAGCTATAGTGGTAGTAATAAAAATAAAATCCACATTATCTGCAAATACAAAATGGATAGCAAGTGAAGCTATACAATAAAAGTGTATGCATTTTTTGCTTCCTTTTGTGAGTTTTTAGGGAACATGTTTGTCCACAGGGGTTTTATTTAGTTACTGCACCCTTTGCTGTTGAACTGAAAGACATTTTAAAAGTACAGTCAATTTAATATCCTTAACATACTTTCTTTAATCAGAAATATGCCAATATCTTTTGGTTACTTATTTAAGCTACAGAGGACATAATGCAGCTCTTTTTATCATACATGATTTTTTGTACATGCATTTTTTGCATCAGCAAAAGTGAAAGCTGCAGATTGACCTTTCCAGCTATGCATCTTCAGGGTTCTCCTTCTGTGCATTTAGTTTTCATTCCTTATGCTAATTCAGTGGCTTCTTTTTGTAATTTTCTTAGAAAAATACCTTGTGGCTGAAAGTTTGTATTCAATTAGCTATAAAACTACTATTCTCATGGGCATAGATGAATATATAATTAACTTTTTTTTTTTTTCTGATAAAGTAACTCCTATTATTATGTGTTATTAAAACACTGTGCAGAATTACAGGAATATTGGGTTGTAGGCTGCTAAGCATATCTGATGATTTAACTACAAATCTGTTCTACAAAATCTCTTTTTTTATTTCTCCTATGGGAAAACACCCCACGGTGTGTATTCAGTTCTTGATGATAAGTAATTTAGCCTTGTACTGAGATCTCTTCTAGAAGCTGACCATTGTGCAGTGATGTTTTGTATTTTTTTCTAAGTGGTTACAGGATGTTGTAGCACTGTAAGTTGCTTTCAAAGGGCATGGAATGCAACAGAATAATTCACCTTATGTAAATGCTAAGGATATGCGCAGTCTCATATGACTTGGAGCATGGATATATGATTCTAAAACCTTGAAAATTAAATTTGCTTCCTCTCTCAGCGCTCAAATTTTGGGAAGCCACAAATCTACTATTTTACATGCTCTTTGTTTACATGGTTCCCAGTAGTTGCTTTTCTATTTTGTTTGATTTCTGTTTTCTTTTACCCGTGTGCTGTCTGATTCTATATTTTATGGAGAAAAGTAGTATTACCTAAAGAATGCTGTTGNTTTTTGTTTTTTTTTTTACTGTTAATGGATTATTTTGCCTTGAAGAATAAAAACTTAAAATATTCCACAATCAACACTGAATTACACCTTCTGTATTGCTCTGCATCTGATTTCTTAGTTGTTCCTCTCAATTCCTCAGATGATGAATGAATATATAACTTTGGGTTTGTTTTCCTCTATTGGAGTACTTTTGTGATACAAAGTCTCAGTATCAAAAGAATTTGGAATTTATTGTTTCCTTTGCAGTTCACCTTCTCTTGTCACATTTGTGTATTAGTTTGGTCTTTTGATTTTCAAATATTTGTCGTAAAGCTGAAATTATATTAAACATTTTATGGTTTGTATCTATTGAGGCTCATTCAAAGTACTTTCCTGTGCTAAAAGAATTCCAAGCAAAACAAAGTAAAAGAGATTTTTTTCACTAAGCTGCAGTTAAAGCTGTTGGTATATATCGATAGGTTAAGGGAAACAGTACTAAAGAGAAAATGTTCTTCTACCTTTGTGGCTAAGAAGCTSATCATGAGCAGCAAAACTACTGCAATTTTTCTATTGAAGAAGTGAATTGATTTTGTGCAAAGACTTTTCTTGGAGCAGGTCTCATAGTACAAAGGATTTTCATGCCACAAAGCACAGGACATCCACAGGAAAAGTATGTTTTTGGGACCACTGCTCAGTATATACTCTATGTTATGCTTTTATTCTTGTATCTTATTATTAGAATGTAATGCCTTAAAAACAGATTTTCATCAAATTTTCTTTTATTTTAAAAGTTACCCAGAATCAATATAGAAAACAGACTTTTAAAACTGTTAGGTTCCATGCATTTTTAAGATTTAATTAGTGAGAAATAGAAGTATCAAATAGATTCCTATTCAGCACTGCAGAACATGTGCTTTGCCTCTATCACCCAAATGCAGACACATAAGACTTCTGTATTAAAGATTATGCTRCAGAGCCATACAAAATTTGCTGACTTGAAAGCTAGTATGCAAGGAAGAACAGTAATTAAATCTGGTATCCTCTGGAGAAAGTTAAGAGATAAAATGTACGTAATCCTTCTATTGTATATGGAATGGAGAAACATGGGTTTAAAGGAGATTAGAGAGTGAATGATGGGTAAATGGAATCACTAAAAGCAACAAGTGCTATGCTATAACTGATAGTTTCTGTGCAAAAATCCTCATACATTTGCATTTTTAATTTCAACTTGGAATTTTTATTTATAAGAACATTGGCTTTTTTTTTCAAGTACATGAAACTTCTAAAATTACATATATATACTACTTCCATGCATAAAGGATTCTTTTTATATTTCAATTTTTTACCATATTTATATACCTATTGTTTCATAATGGTATTATTTTCATAGCCTTATGATATAACTTAATTAGAAATAGAAATATTAACATTTATTATTTACCTAATACTTAATTTCTTCCCTTCATTGAATGGATGTCTTCTTTATCTTAAGTTTTCAGTRCAACTACAGTAGACGTTATTCTAAATTGTAGTCAAAATACGACTCGTCTAAATTTTTCTCCTTGGATGTGATCTGGAATTGCAGATTTAAATATAMCATAAGTTATGTGATGTAATATTTACCTGTATAACACAACAGGTAACAAACAGGTAACAAACAGGTGTTTTGAATGTCATACAGATATTTTCCATGCTTCAATCAATATTAATTTTCAGTATTGCAACCTCTTTGCATAGCACAGATATACAAAGGAGTTTTGTCTCTGAGGAAAAAAAAAAAACAACAAAAACAACAAACAAAACAAAACCCAAAGCCCAATCTGCAAGCAAACAACTTCTATTTTTGATGTCAGATTTTTCTTTTTCAATGATCTTGTTGCTATTATTCTTCAGAAAAGCATGCTTGCTTCCAAACTGAAGATTATGTACATCATTCAGCTTATTCTAATTTGCTGGTCTTTTCATGAATGACTTTACTGGCATTGTATTCCTTATATTCTTTGACCAAACACTAAATAGATCATTTATTCTGCTTGATATTGCTTTGCAGTTGATTTCAGTTGTTCATGGGAGCAGGATCCATATAAAACACAGACAGTTAAACAGGTTTAGGTATTCAAACCTCTAAAATGCACTTGATTCTTAGTAGTTTTGCTCAGTACACATGCCTGGATATACACAGAGAAGGCCACAAAGAAGTTTATGCTCTTATATTACACTCAGAATCTCTATTAGAAAGACAGAACAAATTATCCAGTTGCACCATTTAGTGTAATGCAAATTCTGATGTGAACACAAATAACAGAATAATTGTGACTGAAAATAACGTTTTTGTAGAAGAGGACAGATGGAAGTATTTTTTTCTCTTAAGCAATTAATGTTCTTAGAAGGTGGTAACGAAAAATGGCGCTCTAAATTGAAGTTGATGTGCAAGAATGAGAGCATTCAGAAGGCAAAGAAAAACAGTAAAAAAAACAGCTTTGTAATGCAAGGGTGTTCATAAGGGAGGGAGCCAGAGGCAGGATTGTAGCAGAGACCAGGCAGAAATACGAATAGAAGTAAATAAATTCTCAGATCTTACAGGAGTCAGTGAATGCAATGAATATTTTCTACCTATAGTTTCTTGATTTGTGATCATTTAGGTGTTCTCTAAAACCCKCTCTTTTGAGAACTTTTGGAAAGGTTTGTTATTGTGCAAGTAAATAAACACCACTACAGAAATAGTTGAACATAGGTTTATTTCATGGTAAAAAGGATTATGTTAATGAATATTTTTAACCTTGATTGAAGAAGTGGAGGTACAAATTTGTGGGTTTTACTCAGAACAAAGCTGAATTCAATGGATTTTAGGGCTACATTGAAAAATAATTCTGAAACTCTTGTTTTATTAGCACTGAACTTGCTGTCATTGAAGTAGCAGTTGGTCAAACTTAAAGTTTAATAAGTATGCACACACTTATCTTCCAGTTTTCTGATATCTACTTATTTGATGTTTACCTATTGATAAAGAATTTTAAAAGGTTTTGGGCTAATTAAATGAATGATTTTTCATTTTCATTTTGAAATACTATGTATGTTTTGGTATGTGTGCAGTTTATCTTTCCAAAAATATTTTAAGGACATAATGAGATTAGAATTGCAAATTTGGAGRAAAAAAACATGTAAGAGAATAGTATTTTATTCCTTTTTGATCCTAGGTTTTTGATTATTTTAATTTATTTAATCAATTAAATGATTTTGTACTTTGGTCAGTTTCTGTATATGAAAATAATTTCAAGGGTCTTGATAAACTTACTAGATCTGAAAAATCAAGACTTTTGGAAAAATACTGCTGCAAACATATAATCTCATATCAAAGTATTTTAAATGTTGTAAGTCTTCTTGCTATGATCATCTAAGAATGGAGCTGAATTATATTTACATTGAAATAAAATCTGAATTCTACTGGGAAATAAAAATCAAGTATTTAATAATTTTTTGCATAAAAGCTTGACATTGTCAATATATATAATGTATGTGAACAAATAAAGATTTAGAAGCCTTCTATAAAATATGTAAATAGAGCCTTCTATAAAAAAACAGAATCTATATTTTCTGCCATAGAGTTTGCTTAACTAAAATATTCATGAAGCACAATRGTTTCAAACAAATCAAATATAATTAAATGATACATTTTCACCACTTATAAAAGGTTTATTAAAGGTTTATTTGCTCATGCAAATTAAAGTTTTAGAGTAAAAATCCACATGAAACTTGGCATTAACAATTAAAAAAAAAAAAAATTGGAATATTTCTTGCCTCACTGCAGTGTTTTGCCATGTTTAAACTGCTCAGCTTGTCTTTTAGAATCTTTAATGGAACCAGGGARGAGGCTATTTATTTGCATAATAGGACATAATTTGCTGTGGTGAGGTTTTAATTATTTATAGGCTGTCTAAAATATTTAAAATGGCATCACTAAAGAGCATGAAATGCAGGCTAATGCCTTCATTTCAGGTTTCCTGCCGATTCCTTTATGGGTCAAGCATTTTATTTGTATTTAACATATAAGCATAGTAGCTTCAGAAACATGAGAAAAACGAATTTGTTCCAGTATGTTTGCAACTTGAGTGATTCAAAACTGGCAAAGGTCGTTGGGAGCAATCAAAGGTACAAAATGTGCCAGAGTGGGGCAGCCAGATTGATCAGGTGTATGAAACATCTAATACATAGATCTACTCAAGTACATCCGTATCATTACATGTTTACTGCTCCATTTCTGTATATAATTTCATACAGTATTTGCCTTTATTTCCTCATTATTTGAATTCATTGCATTATTCCTGTAATGCATATATAATTTTTTTTAAATAGTAAGTTCTATATTTTTCCTATTTTTAYGTTGTTGTAAATCATTCCAAATTATTGATGCATTTTGAGGGATTTCACTTACATAGTACGGAAAATGACGTGCTGTTGGAGCCTTCATTATAAAGTATTGAAAGCAAAGACACAATGGATAATAGGAGTTCATCCTCCCAGGAAAGGAAGATGATAGAGCTGATTTTCCTAGTGGTTTGAACATTCACGCAGATATATAGAGAGACCATCAGGTGAAATAATTATTTAACCGTATTTAAGCATAATTTAACCAAATAAGTCATGTAGAGAATCCTGACTACAATTAAAACATTGATAATAGTTGTAAAAACATAAACTCCTTCTTCGGGGAACTACTTAAGAAAAAGCTTCTCAATACTTCCAATATAATTTACAGCAATATAAGATGAGAAAGCTGTGATAAGAACAGAAAACTCATTTTATGAAACTGCTGTGTGAAAGTCGTAATCCAAGAATAAAATTCAACTGGAAGTATCCTACAAATAATTTAATTAGAGAAAATATATTATTAGACTCTTTATTTTCAAAACAATTGTCTTTTTTTCTTCCACCCCTCCAATCTTCAAGCATGTCCAAATTATAAAATCGGAAACAAACTGCTGAGGTTTCTGCCTTTATCTCAGAAGCCATGTAGTCTTGGTTTCTGAATGTTATATTTCATCTTTAATTGTTTCACCTGGAAAATATTTTTTTTCTCATTCTCATTACTTATTCCAGTTCCTTAATGACTTAATCTAGATTAATACAATATTCAGTAATTAAATCTTTTACTTGTTAACTTCAAGTAGAAGTCTTGAAACATGTTTGTTTTCAGCTGCTATACAGGTCTGTGCAATTATCAGCTGCTATATTCAAACTATTTTCTTTTATTTTCTTTATTGGAAGAGAATCAGAAGAACACCCTTTATGTGTCAGTTTGCATTAATTTTAAGTGATGGTTTTTCGTGGTTCATTTAAAGTTGTTACATATTTAACAGATGCCTCAGCAATTTTTGTAAGAGCTTCTGGGCTTCCTTGAATTACAGACTTGTCCTCAAAATTCCAGCTGTTTTATAGCTTAAGGTGGCTAAACTTTTAATATCAGATTGCTCTATGTATCTATCCTATCCTGTTAAAAANAAAAAAAAAAAAAAAAAAAAATCAGGTTATTTTCCTGTGTTTTCTTTTCATACCGTTTGCCTCTTAAAAGTAACACTAACATCTGAGTAGCTTACTTGGTGTCTATTTTCACTATTTTTTGTGAGGATGTCACCTGCTGAAGGAAGATTAATTACTTCTGTAATCTCAAGGAAATTTTGTTGTCTCTCTTCAGCCATAACTTCTTAGGTTGCCAAGAGAAGTTGTGGATGCCACATCCCTGGAAGTGTTCCGGTTTGGATGGGACTTTAAGCATCCTGGTCTAGAGAAAAATGCCCCCTGCCCATGGCAGGGYGATTTGACTCAATGACCTTCTAAGGTTCCTTCCAACCCAGACCATTCCATCAATCTGATTCTATGGCTCTTCTCTCCGTCAAGTTGCCTGGAAAAACCTGTAAGTCTATTAATTTTCATCATAAAGCTTTAGAATTTCACCTCAATTTCAAGCATTTTAAGGGAGTATTGAGCCTTTAATTTTATCTTTAATATAGTTTCCCTTCAAAGAGTTTAGAATCAGGGTGACTACCGACGTGCACCAAAAGTAAAATTTAAAAGTCTGATTTCATGGCTCTTTTTTCCCTATGGAATAGCAAATAGACATGGAAAAGTCTAAGAGGACAATAATTTCTGTAAGCATTTTGATATAAAAATGAATTCCATAGTTATTTGCTAGTTCTTTATTGTTTGTTTTTATTATTAGTTAGCTAGCCAAGAGCAGTTTGTCAGTTTTGGAAGATCATAGATAGTACAGAACAGAAGTACAGAAGTACAGAACAGAAACAGAAAATTATAACAGAAAATTAGCTATTTTACAGGAGACAAAAGAGACTATTGTAGCCAGGAAACTGACCTCAGTTTCCTAACTCCAGATGCTCTCCAGCAGTCAAGAAATGTATCAGAGACAATTTCCTTCTCAGCCAAATGGCAGCAATAGTTTTGGCCAATTATTTACATAAGTTTAAGAAAAGTAAATGTACATCAGGCAATGAAGTTTATTGCTAGGCTTTTTTATTCTCTTTAGTGTCCATGCAGCTATATATTCCCCAAGTATTGTGAGTGACATTTTCATGTCCAGTCATAATTAAGAAATTAAGTGATTATCCTGTTAAAAAAAAAAAAAAAAACCAAACAGATTTTTTTTTTTTTTTATTTCAGCTATGAAAACTTCTTTCTAATAATTACTCCTTCACAATGAATGTGATATTTCACCAGACTTCTATAAAAACTGGTGTTGTTCTTCCTGGCAGAGAAACATCTGTGCTGATGGTCTGTCTCCTTAGTATACTCTGTGGCTTAGAAACCAACCTTTTTTCCACTCTGGAGAAACTGGAAAGTATCTTGGGTGAATTTGGCATAACTAAAAAACAACAAAAAAAAATTTGTAACATATTGGACATTCAAAAAAAAAAAAGTTTTGGGGCAGGAAAAAATGCTTTTTCTGTGAAAAAAATCACAGACAATTTAATTGCTATATGTTTATTAAAAATTGCTGTTGCTTTGTTTGTCTGGAACCACTATAAAAAATGCAAACAGTACTGAATAGAATATTGTATTATTGAACCTACTCTTTCTCTTAAAAACTGATTTGGTCACTTTCCATATGATTTTTCTTCCTTTTTCATTAATTTCTTAGGGCTGTCCCATTTTTTTTAGGGTTTTCATTTCCAGTCTACCTTGGAAATTGCCCATATAGGATTATGGAATCTGCAATATTAATATGTAAATTTATCCCTCCCCTTTACCCTTTTCTTGCTTGTCCAGTGAGGATGTAAACCTATTTTCACCACATCTGGTAGAGGAAAGAAAGAAATTTTTTTTTTTTAAATGAGAATCTCAGCGAATAACTGGGTTTGCCTAGATACTTTTGCAAACAAATGCAATATCATGTCATAATAGTAATTCAATAGGCAATTTTGATTAACAATTTTATTGATTAACAATTTTGTTAATCAATAAAATAATTTCTATTTTTTTTTTACTTCTATAGTTTGTCAAAGTGTAAGATTTACATGTCATAAAGGATGTTAGTCTTGTGTTGATCTCTTTTTTTTCAGCTATCAGTCAAAAGTATTGGGTAGAAAAGGCCAGTAGTATTGAATTTTTGTATTGTGAGATTGTGAATTTTTGTATCATGGAATAACTTACACTGAACAGGAATAACCAAGTTGTGTGTAATTTATTTTGCATTCCAAAAGTTTAAAGTTGTTCCATATTTTAAAAGCCCACACAGTTTAACTGTGTTGATACAATGATAAAAACTTGGAGAAAAATTGAACAGAATGGATACTTGTAAATGTAAAAATTCTAAGTTTAGTTCCAAAATTAGTTGACCTTACTTGACCAAAGGTCCCCTGACAAGTTAATGAGAAGTGGAGCAAGAATTTCAAATGCTGTCGTKCTATTTGCTTAACATTTAGGAAATCAGACAGTCAGGATGCTAAACTGCTATTCATTAGAATACTCAGAGTGCAGTAAACGTTTGCCTGCCTGCATTATTATGCTAGSATTTCTCATTTATATTCTTGATTTATCTGATTTCTGTGTGTTCTTTGCAGATTTACAGATCTGTTATTACATAAAGTGCCACCATCATTAATACCTGATTAGGTGAATGTGAATCAGACCCCTATGGTAAATGCACTTATCCTAGCTCTTGGAGCAGATGACAAAACAACCATAATGATGACATAAACCAATACTACGTCTGTTTAGAAAAGCTTTGAAATWCCAGCACTAGTGACCTATAAGGCTGTAATTAAGAGAAATACTAGTGGTTTTTAGTGTTTAATAAAATGGAAAACATTATGCAGCTTTTAACTTTGTGGATTGATATTCATAAGATTTTAAGTCCAGTGCATTTTTACTATATTTTTTTTTAGATACTTAATTCAATTCTTAGCCCAATTTTCATTCTATTATCACTTTGATTGTTCAAAAGCACTATGTTACTTTAAATTTGAGCCTTTGCAATTAGCTTCATTTTATTCTCCTTCAATTAAGGTAGGTTCATACATAGCAATTACTTTTCCTGAGTAAGTGAAAAAATGACATTAAATTCTTTTAACTTTTCACTTTATTCAAAAAGGTAAATTAGCGTGCTTCCTTAAAACTTTGTGTGAAAAAAACCCTTCATTGAAATGTACTTAGATTTTATGCAAGCCTCAAAATGCTTGTATTAAAACTGTGTTTGTTCTGATCACATTGCATCATTGAAAAGCTTTGGCAAGTGTAGCATTTTCTGTTTTATCTGAGCAGAAGCATTAAAAAATCTGTTCTGTGTGAAAGTCCAGAAACAGGGATGAACTACAGCCTGAGTTGTTTTGTTTTGATGAATAATGATTTGCAGCATGTGAGAGGATTATAGAGGCTTTGTCTATCCAGAGCTATTTCTGTCACTTTATGAGGAAACAACACATAGAAGCAAAAAAAACAAGATGTTATTCTTTTCATTCATATCCTTACTGAACATTACCCAGCAGCATGAAAATATTCAGGATGAACTAATATTGATTGTATTTTGTAAGCAAGCTGCCTATTGCATTATATATGGGCCAGTTTGAAGAGTCTTTAGTAGTTCTGTTCCTTTGCTGTCTTCACTATCAATATCAGTCATATGTAATCTGGGAATTATGGGAGTTTGACTAAATTTTAAGTTGTTATATTTATGCAAATTTATAATAGTCCTCTTCAAGGAGAAAAGCAGATAATAACCGTCACAGAAGATTTACTAACCTCCACTGATCCCACAGCATAGCTTTTGATTGATTGCAGGAAATATTTGATTAGAAAACAATATTGGAAATTGTATCAGGAAATTCATCAGGGCACCATTTTTCCTCACAAGAAATACACTCTGTTGTCAAGATAACACACTTGTAAAGTTTGCTGTTTTTTGGCTAGGGTAGAGTTTTTTTTCTTTACATTGGCTAGTAAAGGGCTGTTTTCTCAATTTGTRCTGAAAGCAAGGTTAATAATACAGAAATGTTATTTATTATTGCTGAGCAACGCTTGCACAGTATCAAATTCTGCTTCTTACCTCACCGCAGCAGTGAGAAGGCTGGAGGTGCACAAGGACCTGGGAGGGGACACAGCCAGGACAACTGGCAAGGAATATTCCATATCGCATGGTGTCATGGATGGTACATAAAGCTGAGAGGAGAAGGAAGACGAGGGATTGTTTGGAGGGATAGCACTTGTCTTCCCAAGTAACTGTTAGGTGTGAGAGCACCCAGCTTTCTTGGGGATGGCTGAACCCCTGCCTGCTCATGGGAAGTGGGGAATGAATTTCTTGTTTTGCTTTGCTTGTGTGTGGCTTTTGCTTTCCCTGTTAAACTGCCTTTATCTCAACCCACAAGCATTCTCACTTTTACCATTCCAGTTCTCTCCCCCACTGCACCAGCAGGGAATGAGCAAACTGGGTGTGTTTGGTTGCCAGTGGGGATTAGAACCAAAAAGACTTGTGGTTTAACCCTGGTGGGCAATCAAGCATCACATAGACTAAAGCTCACTCCCCCTTTCACTCCCATCTCAGTGTGGTGGGGAGGAGAATCAGGAAGGAAAATAAATAAAACTATCTGGTTAATAAACGAAGAATTTTAGAATTGTAACAAATTGAAATTTAGTAATAATTATAATACTGCAACTAATAATAATAGTTAGAAAAAGGACAGGGCGAGGAAAATGAAACCTAAGAAGAACAAGTGCAACTGCTCATCATCAATTGACTGATACCCACCTTGTCCCTGATTTGCAATCAGCCCGCTGTTCATGTAACTCCTCCTGTTACATTCTATGGCATGGAATTGGAATATCCCTTTGTCCAGTTTAGGTCAACTCTCTTGGTTATGCTTCCTTCCACTTTCTCGAGGGCCTCCTCACTGGCAGCACATGAGACCCTGAAAATTCCTCCATTTAAGGTAAGTACTGCTTAGTAAAAAGCAAAACCAGTGTGTTATCCACATTGTGTTCATACCGAATCCAAAGCACAACTCTGTACCAGCTACCAAGATTACCTGGATATAAAGCCTTTTTTACGYTGACAGTACAATGTCATAATAATTGTCCAAATGTTGGGAACTRTTTTATCGTAATTGTCTAAACAGCTGTCAAGTAGTAATTTAAAACATGTTTCAGGACAGAGTTCTTTCAAAAATATTTAGTATCTTTCTATTCTCTAATGATCATGTTTATTATAATGGTCAAATCTTACATCTGATGGCATTATTACTATTTTGGATTATCATCTTTCCCCTACCTCCTCGAATTTGTTTATCTCATACTGCTCTGACTGARTTATTTTTTTCAAACACTATTATATCTCTGCTGTTCTTTGGTTAAGGACTTTATATGACTAGCCACTGTTCCTCTAAAGATACCTGTGTGTCTTCATGCTACAGGTAGATTTCCTATCACAATGCATATTGTCTGTAGTTTTTTAAATATTGAAAGGTTATAACAGCAGAAAGCAATAGCATGGCAARAGGGTACATAACAGAGTTACTGTTGGTAACAGTATCAAATTGAAAAATTTGATAATTTTTTCCCACCAATATGAAACAGATGTTTAGGCGAAAGTGAAGAGGAAAAAAAATTAAGTAGTTTATTAAAACACAGTACCCACGGGACACAAATAAAAAGTAACTGTTAGATATTTAAAAGTTCAGGAGTCCAGGAATGACCTCCGCTCYCTCCCCCCACAGCCACTGGCCATGTGGTGCTGAGAAGATGGTGGCYCCTGTCCACAGGAAAAAAAGAAACAAAAGAATAAAAGCCCACTTGGCACTTGGGAAACAGTGGCAAAACCTGGACAGTCCTCTCCTCTCTGTGGATGAAACAGAGGGCTCGGTGTGTTTTWCTGTCACCGGCTTGGCTTCTTCCRGAGTCTGGGACAAGATGAAGCGACGCCGCTTGTCCCTGCCAGCCGCCAAATTGCTCCAGAATCAAAATCACAAGAGTCGCAGAAAGGAGTAGCAGTCCAAGGAGAGCTGTTTGCCCAAGCTAACAAATCTGAGCTAGCTAAACGGCAACAATGTAACTCTCCTGCATGCAGTTAGCAGACCTCCCGTAGCGCCAAGCGGAGGTCTGAAAGCAAATGGCTGCATGGCAGCCCCGGCTTTTAAACTGCCCGCGCCCCTCCTGTCCATTCTTCCAGGTTGAATTTAAAGGTCAGTCACCTTTTGGACATACAAGCTGACAGAATATAGGAATACAGGATTGGCACAACATCAACCCAAGACACCTGTACTTCCTGAATGAATCCTAGAAATGAGATGAAAATAATACTAAGAAAAATACAGTGTTACCAGTGTGAAACATTCAGAAATCATGAGACGTCTCTAAAGTTATTTTAATTTTGCAATTTAACGTATTATGTATAGGTATGTGTGTTTATACTATATACATATAAATGTGCTTCTAAAAGGCACAGAATATCTTTAGCTTATGGAAATTTTAATTTGCTTTCTGCTGTTGAGAAAAAGAGATACACTTGAATCCTGCCAGCAACTATTTTTAAAGAAAAGCTAATTTTGGTATCATTATGTCTGTCTAGTCTTAGCACAGATAATTCTATGTTTAGCAATAGTGCTAACATTGTTACATGAATGAGAAATTATTTTCTCTGCTCTGTGAAGATTACAGTTTATTTCAATGCTCTCTAGAAAATTCTGCATTGTGTATCATTATTCTAAAGTTGTGAGTGGGGGGCAAGACCTTACCAATTTATAAACTTATTATCCATATACCCCCATTCTAGTGGCATACATAAACACTAATTTAATTTTCCTGCAAGAGGAAGGTTTATATATCTCAGAGAAATTTTTGTTCAGGGAAGTTGGCTTTTGGAATTAGAGAAAGATGAGAATTCATTCCAGCCAGAGGCTAAATAGGTCCTYCTGGCTGTAAAGTGTGCAAGTAGATATAGTCATTGACACATCTTGCAGCCATGTTGTCACGTTCTCCTAGCAGCTAGCATGTTCTTCTGTGCATCAGATAAGTCCCCCTGGGCTATTTATAGAAAATGTATAGGATCTTTCTATTGCTGTGTCTTTCAGGTGCCCTCCTGATTCTGGTAAGCTGTGTCATGGCTATAGACTTCTAATGGTGAGCAAATAAGGAAGATGAGTGGGTTGTTCATCCCCAGGAAGACAGGCACGACACACTTTTCCTCTAGTTTTGTAGGGCCCCTGCCCTTAATTCTGTCCACTGCTGAACTTGGCTGTTAGCTCCTTTAACGCAYCTTTAAGTTATGCTTACTCATTCTTCAGTGTTTTATAGCTTCATCTGTACGTGCTGCTGTCCACTAGTGAGGTGCATGCTGTTAGCTGACCCGCCCAGGAGACATGATTCTGCAACCACAGTGTCAGGGTCTGTGTGAATCTCTCTAATTTACAGGACGATGTACTCTGTGATTTAGGCTTTGTTTTATGAGCTCATTAGGAAATACAACAAGAGCAAACAATTGCTCAATTCCCTGTGCCCAGACTAGTCTCTCCTGTGAATTCACTTACCACTTAATTCATGAGGTTTCATAACTTACAACATATAACTCTTAATTCATGCACGTGTGAGGAAAAATTAGTGAGAGCACTGATTCATCCTTCTTTGTTATGGCGCAGGCATCCCTTCGCACTTGGAGGCTGGAAATGCTCAGCAGTCCATCTGCTGTTAGATCCACTTCTTAAAAGAAACTTTTTTGAGTAAGTCGGTATTTTATATCTTCCAGCTTTGAAATTTGGTCTGTACCGTGTCTGTAAGTTGGTACATTCTGAGAAAACTGCCTGACAATAAATATGCAAAGATGATGGCTGCAGGTGACAGCAATCTGCAGGTGATAATGGCTGCATTATGGCTTTTCAGCTCTTTCAGGCCACCTGTCCTGCCTACATGGTGCTCTCAGTTTGACCTAATGATGCTGCTTCCAGCATATGTCAGCATGAACTGCGTTAGGCAAAATATGAGCAGTGGCTGAATGAACACTCACTTGGCCACAGGTCCTTTTTTTATTAATGTCAATGAAACAAAGAAATCCAGCATCTTCAGCCATTTGACATTAGGTGTCTGTTGTCATTTCAGACACTTTGGAGTACTAATGAAACTACGCATGGCTTTTAGAGGTAATCCAATTTATGAGGAATTAATTTTCTGGGATTGTCTTTATAAATTGATTTTACAGTACAGTTTTTGTTAGTTTTTTTTGTTTTAGTTTCTTCTGTCTGAGAAAGTGCTTCTGATTTATCTTTACCCTTGATATCACTGACTAAAACACTTAAATATGAGCTTATCTTTAAGCATACAGTTAAGTATTGCAGGAAATTAATGCATGTTTCAGAAACACTGTTAGATTTTGTTGCTAACAGTAGGCAACGACAGGGAGAATTTGATATGTGATTTTGTTATTATTCAATCCTTCYCCAAATCCGTCCAGCTGTTTTTGAGTATCTGAACTTTTCTCCTGTGTATTAGATAATGTGCCCTATACTTAAGACATGTGACTGTAAAGCTTATATACTCATATGGTATATATCATAAACCCAAGATATATAGCTGTTGTATTATCTAGATTTAAGTCTGCTTTTAAACAATGATTCTTTCATATTTGATAGTTGTATTTCATTACAAATAAAAATATTTTCTCAAAATGTTAGTATACTGCATCTCTTCAGTTAGGTTAATACTAAGTATAAAATATTTTTGCCACCAAGATGGAATTTTATTTCATTTGTAATCTGAGAAGATTGCATTAGGTCAAAATACTTCACACATAGATAAAAGAATAAATACCTAAATAAAAAGACTTTTATGATTAAAAGTACAATTATGGTTCACATAATCTCTGAAACGTTTACTAAATGTTAGAACTGCTGAAGGAATACACTTCAATGAGAAACCAGTAACTGTCCATATATATGCATATGTACTTATGGAAAATTGATAGGATCAATGAAACAGCAAATAAAATATTTGAGTTTTTATTCTATGTAATTTTACATAATTAGACTTATAAAAGCATTATCTATAAAAGTGTAAAGAGGTGTAGATGACAATATTATGAGAAAGATCAAATTATTTACATATTTATAAGGGATTAAGGTCTTTTTATTTCACCATTATTCAGTTTGTATAATTCTATAGCTTTTTAAACATTCTTTGTTCGCAGTGTTAGCTGATAATGTTCTTGTTCTATGGTTAGAAGATAACAATTAAGGAAGTTTATTCAGAGTTCACTGACTGCTTTGTCAGAGAGTTGTTGTTTATGTGCTGTCCTATTAGAAAGATTTGGGAGTGCTTATCTAAACAAATCATACGTGGCTTATAGCATTTGTTTGAAATAAAGCTCTTTACCACTGTAACTACAATATGTAAGATGGTGTGATCATGGCTAAGAGAAAAGCAAGAAAATGTGTGATTGAACAATAATTAGAAGAATAGGCAGATTTCTGTTTTTTGTTACTTATTCATTGGAACATGGCTAAATACCAGCTTAATTTTGCTCTTTACGCTCATTTATAATTGAATCTCTGGTCGTTTGTTAGTGGTGGTAATATAGTCAATTTACATGGAGTCCTGAAAATATTTTGCATTGAAACCTTATCCTGATTTTCACTGTGGAGCTTGCAGATAGTCCTTTCCAAGTCATAATTATAAAAAATTGTTCAAAGAAGAAATGCCAAATATTTTCTATTTGTGGGAAAATTGCTATGTTATGAAATATAGAAAGATACAGATATTTTATACATTTTTCAGAAAGAGATATTCTGTATGTCTTGCCTTTGAGTAAGGATTTTTTTTTTTTAATTGCATCTTATTTTTTATCTGTGTTACTTACATGCATGCAAAACTAGTCAGTACGTCCATATTGATTGGACTGAACATTCATCCTGTCATAGCCTTAATAGTTCGGTCCCACAGCATCAGCCCACACAGGGTGAAGAATCTCAGGAAATGGGACTCTGAAACAAATCCATTAGGTAGACCTTAGGATAGAAGACTCAGTGTTTCATCTGCATTTTAGAACCTGAGTGGATCAGTGTCCTTGCTGTTACTGATGTAAACAATCAAAATGCTCTTCTTCCTCAAGGCCAAGTTTTGGTCCATTTCTGGTTTTTTTTTCCACAAAGATAGTTTTGACAATAATGCTAGAATTTATAAAACCAGAGTGTTGCAAGACCACTGACAGCAATAAAATACAGTAAGAGAAGCAAAAAAGGAACATTATAATTCATGAGCTAAGAAAATTCGGTTTCTTCTTTTTCTGCTGTAGGATTCCACATTTCTAGGTCATTTGTCTCTGGAGAATACCACAGCTATGCAAGAGAGAGATCTGTTCTCCATTCCAAAAGTCAGAAATTCTTTTCCTTTAGACCTTGGAGAGGACCACTACCCCTAGAAGCTTTTGAAAATTCATTTTCTCTGATTAATGTTGGTATTTTTAGAAACACTCATTCTGTTCCTTTTAATGATAAATGTGAATAAAATCAGTATTTATTGATGATTGCCATTATGTGATATATTAGGTACTTTCTTCTCCTTAAATATTGTAAGAAATTATTGGAGTTACTAAGTGACAGCCGTGATTATAGGTTCACACAGAGATTTCTGAATACATTTATTCCTTATGTGAGCAATATTGTACAGCTGGGTAACATGAAACTTTGTTAATGTTAACAGAATCTGAAACAGTTTTTGCCAAGATTTACCACCACTTGTTCTGACAGTTAGAATGTGCTGCCTGCTTATCAAAGATGCCTTTAGAAATATTGCTATCCTCTATATAAATAGCTTTATTAAAATAAGTTTAACCAGCTTGAGAAATTGCTAGAATTAAACTTATGAATACCCTTATTTCAGCTGCCGTGTGCATGTGCATKAGAGCAGTTTTTAAATTAAATAACTTTTTTTTTTTTTAATTAACAGATACACAACTCTATTTATATATAAAATTACAGTGATTACTTCAGGAAAAAAAAGTATTTATTATTCAGTTTTTACTTTTCCTGCACTGTTTACACTGTGTCAACATGTCATATTTATTGTATATTATGTAATGAATGCCCTGAATTCAAAATRGTAAATTCCTTAATAGAAGTGTGGCTGTTGTCATGCAAGTGCTGGAGTACTTCATGAACATTAATAACTCTGTAATAAACATAAATGTTAATAAACTCACTATTGCAAAGCTAAGGGACAGTCTGTTTTGCAAGTTAAGAACAGCAAAACAGGAAAATTAAATGCAACACAATCTCCAAATTTAGTTAATGAAATTGTGCTGTTCAGTATTTGTTTCTTTTTACATTACTTAACTTTATATATGGTTTTATTTTTTTTCACAGTGAACCTTCTGTTGACACTAGTTGCTCTCGTGTTGCATGGTAGTTTCTCAGAAATTAAAAACCCAAATATCAAATGCACTGTATAYGCCCTGAACATAGGAAGTAATAAAAGAAATAATAGTACTTATTAAATCTTTACTGCTACAAACTATGCCAGTGAGGAGATGACTATTGAGCTCAGTGATAATCATTTTCCCAGTCATGGGCACCTACTGATAAATCTCATATCATATACTGATAAAACTGATCATTCATTTGTTCAGGTAGCTAATGCTGTGAAAGAATTGAAATGTCATTGTAAAAGATTTGGAAATGCTCCCTACTGTGAAGGAACTAGGACTTTATTTCTGTTGTTCAATACATCTGTGTCTTGCACGTGATTTGGGCTAGCATTAAGTGTTCTGGTAYCACATGTAGGTAATACAGTTCTCAAAAGCCAGAAGTTCAGTGCTGAGACTTGAGGAGTCYCTCAAAATTGAAAACAGTTGACAGATATGACTGTGTGCAATGGAGTTTCTGCTTTTTCCTGGAAAAGATAGAAATTCGCTCAGCAGTCTTGGGACAATTTGTGCAGTTCAGATTTGACCTTGCCAGTCTTTTGAAACTGTTAGGGAAATTATCTTAGATATCTTACTGTGACCAGGGTATTATTTTTTTCCCCTGTACCCTATGGTGCATTGTATTTTCTGGAAAGAGATCACTTGACTTCAGCTTTTATTAAGTAGGAACTCTATCTGTATATTAAATTTTAAGCTAATAATATGATTTGAATTTAAAATATCGAATTTCATTTTCTTTCTTGAGTTAGCAATGAAACATTCTATTTCAGCTATGAGTGGGAGTTTGCATTAAAAATATGGTGATGTCTAGGTTTTGTGTTGCCATGTAGGTGACTTTATCACTATGTCCATTTAATTACTTTAATCAGAACATAGCATTCTAATGAGTTTTCTTATGCTTATTCTAGAAAAATCTGGCTATAAAATACCAGTAGAATGTGCAATAAGTAAAGATCTAYCTCAGGAAGGTAATGAATAATTATCCATCCTGAAATTCCAAACTTAAAAATGGTAAATCATGTGCTGTATGTATTTTAGCAAGGATATGATGTGGGTTTTAATCATTAGAGAATCATTGGKGCATTTAAACTTAATTTTCTTCTCTTCACTGAGGCAACTATTAACACATTTTATAAAATACCACAGGATCTTCAGTCTTGTGTCTGTGTGCGTGTGTGAGCTTTACTGCAGCTCAAGTTACTTCCTTGTCTGACTTACACAGAGTAGTTGCTCTGGGTCTATTCTTTTCTGCTTCTACCCATTCATAGTGATACGAAGACATGTCAGGTGAGAACTAAAAGATCAGTCTACTGCTTAGTGGAGCTGAATTTTTATAATTGTTTTGTTGGTACCATCTGCATTGCTCTGAAAGTGTATATTCATGCTATTATTTATAAAGAGTAGATGTTACAATTAAATTAATTATATTCCTGATACATTTCTGGTAACTCAGCTTCAGTCTAGATGACTACAGGAAGCGATGGAGTAAGAACCAAAGCAGGTTTGTTGGGATTTTTGTACATCACAATTAAATATTGATTTTCATGCTGTTGCATTGGGCGAACAAAGTAAAAATGTGCATATGATTTTGAAATCTGAGATTTTGAAATATGAAGCCCATTGCAACAGAATGCAGAAAATATTTAGAACTGAATTCACACTTCCAAACAGGTGGATTCTTTCAGGTTCTGTGTCAAAAGCATATAATTTATGGTGAGTAAACCTTTCAATTTAATACTACAAAACCCCCCAACAAAATTGCTGATTATTCTAAAGAGTCCGAAACAGTGACAAGTATTCTTATTTGTATAAATAACAATATTTGTTATAATTTGTTTTAATATTTTCTTATAAATATATTTTTAAATAGTTTACTTAGCCAAATATACCAACTTCATTTATAGGTTCACTTTTGTGTTAATCTTGTGGGTTTCTTAAAAAAAAAGTTATAGTATCAAGACATACTACATACTACATTACATCATTTAAGTAACTTATAGTGTCAAATTTCTAATTTGCCGTGTAATTTCGTCACAGAAAGGGTGGTCAAGCACTGGAACAGGCTGCCCAGGGAGGTCAGAATCRCCATCACTGGACATGTTCCAGAAATGACATTACACTTGGTTCAGTGATTCAGTTTACAAGGTTGAACTAGATGATCTTGATAGTCTTTTCTAATCTCAGTAATTCTATGATTCTGTGATAGGACAAGGGGGAATGACTTTAAATTAAAACAAGTTTGGGATTAGAAAGAATTGAATTAGATATTAGGAAAAAAATTCTAAACTTTTAGGTTGGTGAGGCACTGGAACAAGGTGCTCTGAAAAGTGGATGCCCCATACCTGGAAGTGTTCAAAGCCAGGCTGGGGAGTCATTGAACAACCTGGTCTAGTGAAGGAGTCCCTGCCCTTAGCAGGTTGGAACTACAGGATCTTCAAGGTCCCCTCCTGCCCAAACCATTTAGAATTCTCTGATTCTATGTTTGAGAATAGAAGAAAATACAAGACATAATATAATGAGTTGAATTATGAAAAAAAGGAGCCTTGAGGTGAGGCTTCAAGGAATTAAAAGGCATTCCTTTGTCATTAGTGCATAGAATTAAGCTTTCTCTCATCTTGGTGAGCTGTCTTTTCTGTCTCAGATACCTAGACTGAACTTTGATTGAAACTTACATAACTTCTGTAATTTCTGCATAAAATTTTTTCTGATTAAAGTCTGGGGTATCCAAGCAAACTTCTCAGTTTTTCCTCTTCACACTAATCAGAACATTTATTTCTGCAGTCTGTATGCACCTAGACTGTACTCAGAGGGTATATGCCAGTCACACCCCCTCAGTTTTTCTGCTCGCCATCTGTATCTGGGGAGTTGAGCCTTCTGCCTGGAACCTTATTTGTGTTACTTAAGCCTGTGTGGTATTTTTCTCGAAAGCCATCATACCTTTAGCAACACTTGTCAGCCTCAACATCGGCTGAAACTCTGAGCAACTTGCCACCTCACTGAAGACAAAAAGTTTCATACAGGACACTTATTAAGGCAGTTCATAAGTGGCCACAGTTTCTGCTGTAGCGTACAGATGTGCAGGGATGACCTCCAGGTTGCAAGATGGGGTCAGAGTCCAGGGCCATTGGTTTGCAACCCACTTAGACACTTCAGAAAATATTGTACTTTGTCTTCTTGATTGTCATTTATTTTTTCATAAGTGATTGTCTTCAAGAACATCTTGCATCCAGATGTCTTTTTGGCATTTGCTATGAAAATAATATAGTTACAGATTATCTAGTCTGTCAAACAGGTTCTGCTTTGAGTAAATTTATCATTTATTTGTGTAGAATTCTCAGCTTCTTTCTTTTGTTTTGAATCGTTATGTAAAGACAAATTTCTTAACGCTGAAACCAGCACACACCCATTAATCCATATATATACATACATCCATATATATATATACATATGTGTGAAAATAAAAATGTTTCCAATTAAACTGGAAAACTAGTAAAATTAAATCTCACGTTCTGCACCAYGGTTATAGAGCAAGATTTCATTTCAGACTGAGTTAATGTATATTTGCAGTTTAAAATCAGTGCCAAGAAATTATTGCTATTTTTAATACTATTCAATGCGGAAGATAATGTGGGCTTTATCCACCTTCATAAACATAAAATAATTTTAGACCTTAATACATTTCTAAAGGATGATGCCTTGAATATTTCTGCTCATAGATCCATATTGCTAGCTCATTTTGACATGCCTATGCTAGTACCAAGACTTTGGGAGTTTTGGTTTTTGGATGTGACACAGCAAGATAACAACTTCATTTAAGACTGGTTTAACTACTTATGGAATCAATTATGCTACTTAAGTTAAGCTGCTTGATAATACRTAGAAATAAAAAAGCATTTAATTATATTATTCTTTTTCTAAATCGTTTAAGTCATGAAACTGGAGACAGAATACACAGAATTTCTGAAGGTGTATTGTCTCAGGTACACAGTTCCCCATTGTTTAAATCCCTGTTTAACTATTTTAATTTCTGAGTTCCATGTATTAAGCATGGTTACACTCATTTTTTATGTGCTGTGTATGGTGGATGAATATAGTATTACCTTAGCAGGGAGCAATGAATTCTGCAGAACCAAATCAATGGTCTTCAAAGATATATGTAATTATGTTTTCTTTCCGATATGAATTCAGATCTTCGCTGCTGTTTCAGGCTCCTGCCTCTGGATACGTGGTGATCTCAAAATAGAAGTTATGTTTTGTTTCACAGAAGTTGCATTTTGCCATCAAAGAGCCTAACTTTGTATTACCAWTTTACTTTTGGAAGTCTGTTGACGTGACTTCATTGTGAAGTTATAGCTTGCATTATTTCATTCTTCTGAAACATTTTACAGAACTTTGATATAGATGTTTGTCAGAAAGTATTTCCCTGTGAAAATAGTACACTTTATCTGGACATTAGACAAAATTTCAAACTGAAAGTAGGACCAACATAATTATGATCTCTTTATACTTCAGAAAACTCTTTTATATCCACATGAAATTTTTCAAAGAAATTCAACGGGAGTTCAAAGAAGCTGAATCAAAAAACAAAATAGGAACATTTAGTGAAGGAAAGGTATTTATCCAGTTCTGCTGAGGAGTCTCCAGTTTAAAAGCCGTAAAATGGAATAGTTTAAATTTCTGAATGTATTTAGTTTCTTAAAAAGGCCATAGTCAGCCAACTTCATTAGGAAGAATATAAATCAAATGTGATTTATACCTGAATACCTGAACATMGGTTTATAATTCAGTTTTCCTAGTTTAGTACACTCCCTGTAACGAAGTCTTTTTTGTGGTAGTTGTAATACTGGCTGTTGTTCCTTTCAGAATCAGTGTCATTCTAAGAAATAGAATTAAAGTTATAGCAATTTTAGATAATGGTTAATAAAACTTGATTGTACAGTTACAAAGAATCCTTTGCACAAGGACAATAGGTTAAATATAATAGGAGCAAAAGGAGGTTGTTTTCTATGATGCTAACATAATTTCATACTCAAATGCAGACTCTACCRAAAAGAATTCCATTTAACTAGACTTCAACTGGATGTCAGGTGGCTTAGAGTAATTAAGATTCCCAAAGTAATAAACAATACAATGCATCATTCAACAGCATTGGTGAGTCTTCATTTAAGTCTCTTTTGTTGCTTCAGTCTCTGTTATATCTAATATTTTTTTAGTTTGAGTAGTTTGAGTAGTATTCTGCTTGGTCTTTGTACATCTCTTTTAAGTTCCTTTGATACCATCTTATTTCACTGCTTTTCCTGTGACCTCTTCTGTATGTACTTGAGTTCTTTTCACTTCCTTTTGCACTAAATTTGAAGTCTTAAATTGCCTACACCATCCACTAATCTGTTACTGTAGGGATGCCAGCACAGCTCACCCTTGTGGGTGTTAAGACAGGGATGTGGGTGTTGAAGGGCAGGTGTAAAGGGGAACACCCAAAACTGTCTGAGGGGGTGTTTGCTTAAATGCTAACCAGGGAACTCTGAAGAAATTTCTGAAATAAAGGAGTGAGCTTTAAAAGAAATCTGTAAAAAGGAAACCCTTTACATGCGGGGAGATACCTTGCAGTGGAACAGTGAGAGTTGAACCTCCTTCCTGCTGCAAGTCTTCCATCACAACACTGTGAGATGCAGCAGTAGGGGCTCACACCTTGGCGTGTGTGTACAGGTCCTCCGTGGGTGCTTTCACACTGACACATGGATTAGCAACCTGTAGGGAGAGGTACAGCTTCACACGAAATTAGAGCTCCTCTCTCACACAAGGTTTGTGTCAATAGGGTAACCTGCCCTCTCAGGGGAGAATGTTGTGCTTGTAATCCATATACTATCTTTGTTCCCATTATTCTGTGGGTGTGAGTGCCCCTCGAATTTTGTGGGATTGGGTAKACAAGGGGTTTAGAAATTAAGAGGTGTTTATCAACATTTTGCAAATGTCTAGTATTGTACTTTGTCTCTTTTAGTGTTAATAATGAATGCAAATTCATTKATTGTTAATTATTTCTCATAAATAAATCAGAAAGTTGATTAAATCCTGATCTGAGCTATGTAAATTGAATGCTTTTTCCCCTGAAAAGTTACCAATTTTTGCATCCAAATTACATTCTAGAAGCAGTTGCAATACAATTTGCTGAGTTTTCATGACTCAAAGAAGTGAGCCTTACATGTGAAACCAAAAGGKTTTAGCCTAATCGCAGTCTTAGCAATCTAAACAGAGAATTATTAGCCCATTTGTAAAGATTCTAGATTCTTATAATATAAATTACTCTGGTTTTGCAGTTTCTTCCTGGCAAAGGCATTTAAAACTATTTTCTGGTATCTTTCCACTATCTTTGTGTTGTGCTCAGGCTTCCTCTGCTTTTCTTGGTCCTGAGGTTGGTGGTTTGAAGAGGCAGGGAGAGGAGAGTTGATTACAGGAGTAATTAGCATTTTATAACTTTAATTGTGATTGTTTTTGAGACTTCAGTTGTTCTCATAACACAAAACCTGTGGCTTGTTACAAGGGATGGTGACACCGTATTTACTGGCATACCGGGCTAACTGTTGTGGGGAAATGAGAGATCTAGTGTTGTCTTATATCATTCTCTTTGTCTTTTCATCACTTTGTAATAGTGAGATGGGTCTTCAGGAGATACTGTTATCTTTTAAACTTTTAAATTTAATTTGAGCTTTTTATTTTTTTTCGTCTGGTAGATGGTTTATCCATGTTGCATTGTAACTAACGTTTCTTTTTTTTGTTTGTTTTCTTCTTGATGTCTAAAAGGTTTCTGATAGTGATAGAATCAGCATTAATGGAAACCTAGTCAGATAATCAGATTTTAAACATCCTGTTTCAACAAGCAATGCAAAGCAAGCAAGCAAGCAAGCAAGCAAATGTAAATTGATATTATCAAATACAGATCAAGTTTCATCGCTAAGTTTGATCATTCATATTTTTCAGCATTGTTTAAATAATTTTGGTACCATTGTTTAAATAATTTTGGTACCAATAATTTTTGTACCAAAAATTACCAAATAGTTTTGGTACCACAAATCTATTAGATTGAAACATAGAATAAACTCATGCTTTCTTGAAAAAGAACAGGTATATGAATAAGTATAAAAGCTGTGGTGCAATAATATTAACATGTCCAATACAAGACAGGTCTTTTTACAATAGCTACATCGTATTCTCCAAAAATACTGTGTCTGGATAGTCAGAATCGTAATTGATAGCCATCTGACTCTTCTGAAGACATGGATAGCACCATGTCAGCATCAGTCCAAATAGTGTGCAACTGTTTCTAGAGCATTCTTAGAGCATAATGTGCTACATCAAAGCTGTCTTTTTTTCAAACTTCTGTGTTTCTGTGTGATGCCATGGCATTTTCAACATTTACTTCATTATAGGAATTTTTTTCATTTTATGTTGTTTTGTGCTTTCCTTCACTTTCCTTCACTTAGACTATCAGATCACTTTATAATTCATGACCCAGTGATATAAAGTAAAATACACCAATATTTTTTTTTTCAATTTGTTATTTCAGCAGCTGAACTTGCTTTCATTAGAAAATAAAAACATTTGAAAACCACCTAGTTTTAGAGGATTTTGGCAGTGCCAGATTCTTCAGTAGCCCTCATRTCCTCTACATTATAGCCTATCCTGTGCTCCTGTGTTGGACTCTCCTAGTTTTACTTCAGCATCTGGTATTGGGGAATATTTTGTGTGTTATTTGATGATAAATCTAGGGTGGACAGTACATCGGAGTTGARTTTTTACTTCAACAGCAGGTGTTTAGGAAAGAAAAAGTAAGGTGTATGGGATATGGGTGTATGTAAGGTGTATGGATCCCTGGAAGGTATTGATAACAAATGTAATGATTTATCCAGGTGACAGCTAACCACACAGCCACTCCCTCTGTATCTTAGCCAGTGCCAATACTGAGGGGTGATCACTGCCCTGGTCCTGCTGGTCACTCTGTTTCTGATCCAGGCCTGGATGCCATTGGCCTCCTCAGCCACTTGGAGACACTGCTGGCTCGTGTACAGATGCTKTCAGCCATCACCTTCGGGGGCTTTTCTAATGAGTCTCTTCCTAGCCACTCTGTCCCCAGGCTGTACTGATGCATGGGGTTGTTGTGACCCAAGGGCAGGACCCGGCACCTGGCCTTGTTGGCCTTGTCCCATCAGTCCATCCTGTCCAGATCCCTCTTTAGAGCATTTCTACCTTCCAGCAGATTGACACTCACACCCAACTTGATGTCATCTGCAAATTTACTGAGGGTGTGCTTAATCCCTTTGTCCAGTTCATTAATAAAGGTATTAAACAGGACTGGCCCCAGTACTGAGCCCTGGGGGATGGCACTGGTGACTGCATGGCAACTGGATATAGCACCATTCACCARCTCTTTCTGGGTCCGGCCATCCAACCAGTCCTTAATTCAGTGAACCTTTCCTTGAAAAGGAAATTTTCTGTGGGGTCTCTGACATACTTTTTTTTTCCTCCAAATCATTAAAAAAAAAAAAAAGAAGAAGATAAATATGTTAAATATATTAAAAATGTGTATTTCCTTTGATTTTTGCTGAACACACAGGCAATAATGAAATTATATTCAGGTCTCCCAAATGCTTTCAGAAAGTACCAGTTCAGATGAGTAGATTCTCTAGGAGTGAAATACTTCCTTGACTGATTCAGCAAGACTCATGTCAATAGTTGAATTCTAAATATTTCAGAGACAGGATATTCCACCATTTAGTGCTTTTTCTATTTCCTACTTAAGAACTGGTGAACTAAATATTGCTCAAAGCATTGATAAAGCTGTAATAAAAAATGTGTTATGTATTTATTTATGAGAAACATGTTAATTTGCAGTTTGTGTAATGTATCCAAATCCTTTTTTTAAAAAAATGAGAAATACAATAACAATTACCAGAACTGGTAGGCAAAGAAGCAATAGAGTGAATGACTATATGAGGCAGATTGCTCCATTTATTGACTAAATATAACAATGTAATCAACAATTTTTCCAAATCTAACCGTCAATAATTAAAGAGATCTTTGTTTTATAACATAGTTAACAATCTTCATCAATGTAGCATTGGCACATCATACATTTACTCTGAGGTGATGCTGGCAGTAGCTGGCTGAATTAATTAATTTTTTTAATTTATAAAGTATTGATTATTAATTTTGTTTAGATAGGCAAGTCATATGGTTAAAAAGTTTGAGACTAACCGTATAGGCATCTGGGTTTTTTAAACTTTTAGAGTTACTGTACACACTATGGCTTAGGTAACTCTCATCTCTCATCTGATTTGTTTTCTGATTTGTCTAACCATGTTAGGCTGTAATTATCCATAAGAGAGTATCAGAGCAAACTGACATGATTTTCAACTTAAATAACAAAAGAAATATTCAACTACTCAACCTGGACAGAGATAGATGGGTATCAAGTATATATATTTTTTAATCTTTGTAATTCAGATATGATCTTAATGTATTTGTGTGTGTATCAGTTGCTCAGCCTCCTTTGGCTTACATTTCACAACATTTAATTTCCTCTATTTCGCTCTTACACTAGAGCTTACATGGGGAGAAGCTGTCACTTGCTGTCACTTTAAGGGTATGCCCACACAGACATTTTTAAGTTCACTTGTCTAATACTTCAGGCAGAGGGAAGTCCATTCTGCTTGTGCGCTGAGCCATGAAACCAGATGGCTGCAATTAACCCAGCAGTGAAATGAAGTATGATATCTCAGGCTCTGCAAWGTGATAACACTCCATGGTTCCCTTTGGCACAGCATATGAATGAATACACTAGAAAAACTGTGTAAACATTCCCTTACATGAACTKTATTGTAAGGTACTTAAATCTTTCACATCTGCTGAGYATGCAAAACTCAGAAGTTCACTGAAGGGGGAAAAAGAGGCTGTGTGGGACTCAGTAACTGAAAACATACCCAGACATTCTGGAAGCCAAGCATGGTGAACTGAACCAAACTGAAAAAAAGGGAAAAGTTGTCTAGATGCCTGTAATCCATCTGCTTATAGGAAAGATGTAATTGGTGAATGGTAAAACAAATAAATTTCCTTTGAACTTTCTTGCATGAGCTTCCCTATCTTGCTCCTTGTTCTTTATCTTCAGGATTCTGAAATAAAACCTACATTGGTGCTCTCTTCTGAAGGCAGCCATTGTTTAGGGTCTGATTCTTCTTAGGAGATGTCCAAGCATTTAGTATCATATGTGATTGAGGAATTTGGTTTCAATTTGAAATGAAAAGGTTAACTTTATCATTTACCAACTTTAATTAGTTTTATGATAAAAAAGGTTTTTCTCAGTAAGTAAATGAGGATAAACATTAATTATTAAATATGTGCCTCCTCTGTGCCCTCTTTTGGTATGAAAAATTGCTGTCCTAAAGGCAACAATTTATTTGAAAAATGCATCTGGGATTTATGTTTTAATTATCGATCAGAAAAAAAAAATATCTAATAAAAGTTCCAGACACAAAAGCTACAGTACTGAGGTATTCACTAAAATGATGCTGTTAGAGATCAGAAAAATGTGTTGGTTTTTTTTTTTTTTTTTTTTTTTTTTTTTTTTTTTTTTTTTTTTTTTTTTTTTTTTTTTTTTTTTTTTTTTTTTTTTTTTTTTTTTTNTTTTTTTTTTTTTTTTTTTTTTTTTTTTTTTTTTTTTTTTTTTAGGGTCTGTTTGGGTGCCTAATTACTTACTTCTCCCGTTTCATGTCCTAAAGACTACATAAAACATGAAGCTTTTTGGTCTTGTTTTATATCAGAGATTAAATAAAGCCTAAGTTGATTACAGTTTATAAATTGACCACATGCCAATTATACTGGGAGTTTACAAAAGGTAATGAATAGCTCATTGACTGTGTCTGTTTACTGTGCACTCTGCATTGATTTCTGGTTTGTTATAACATTTCACACATCAGCACTGGAACCACTGGACCTACCATTCTCTGAGGAACCCGAGAGTGCTATGGGTCAATACCTGAACCACATACTGTACATACTCTACTTAGTTCAAATTAATCACTGTGGACCAATTTCAGTCCTAGCATAAGCGGGTGAAACAGCAGGCCTTGCTTTTGATAGAGCTTTATTGACATACTAGTATATCTTAGAAATTACTCTCATATTATTTTGTTAGAGTTTCTGAAAAATATGAGGGKTTTTTTTGTATTCTTTACAGTCTGATATTTGATAGGTTTTTCATTTCAATCGATAATTAGTCATTTCAAGTTTACTTTTGCATTGAGTGTTAAAATTCTGACATCCTGAAAGCTTCCTGGAGACTTACATTTTCTAATTATCAAACAATTTAGCTTTGCCATAAATGATCAGCAATGAACATGATATTCCAGGCAATCTTTAAAATATTCTTTTATATAGGTGATCTGTAAAATAGTTTTCTGCATATGAGAATGTTTATTAATGTTTATGTTTAGCGTTGGGAAAAATAAGCATTTATGTAAGATTAAAGTGTGTCATAGACAAGAGAATATAAGGCAGGAATAAAAGAAATATATATGTAAGCTCATGTTTCTTCTACCTTAGTAYTGCATGTTTTATCTCAGACAACGATAAAAAATGCAGCTACCTAACAAATACTTATTGAGTATGGAATTGTTTTCCATAAAGTGGTGTGGTGTCCCCTTCCACTTCCAGCCAAAATTGGAGAGACTTCCAGAGCTGGAAATTTATCTGCACCATTTGTGGTAGTTGATAACTTCCAAATAGCATGTCAAGTTTTTCAGTGACGAGAGATTGTCCAGTAAAAGGGCGGATATAATTGAAAAGGTACATTACCACAACCAAGACCAGAAGGTTCACAGTCACATGAACAATTGCTCTGAAAAAGCAATATTCCTTTGTGTCTGGCTCATCCACCCTCAAGTGATGAG
This sequence comes from Malurus melanocephalus, assembly GCF_030028575.1. Classification (NCBI taxonomy): domain Eukaryota; kingdom Metazoa; phylum Chordata; class Aves; order Passeriformes; family Maluridae; genus Malurus; species Malurus melanocephalus. The sequence continues at coordinate 804,462 of NW_026623556.1, forward strand.
GATCATAGAGTTCTTGTAGAGTTCACTTCCTGCAGTTAATCAAAATACACATCTTACATTTGATTTGTAACACTTACAGTTTATCTAAGTATACACACTAACCATTAGCTCAACATTCATCTCTTCTCTTTATTTTTCCACTTGCTACCTTGACTTTACATGCAACATCTGCTAAGTGTATGCTAAGCTACATCAATCTAATCATATGACCATAACAAAGAATAAGATATTTTGTTGTGTAGTGTTCATGGACAGCATCAAACTTCCCTTATTTATATCTGGATAATTATTTGCATACATGATTTTAACTCCTGTGTAACCTCTAGCTGGTACAGATAGTCTGCAAGATAAGTTTCAGATATTGAAATCATGAATTTCTCTAGAGTTAGGCTTTTAAAGCTGTTTGTACTTGTTATACCCATAACATATTGCAGCAGTTTTGCAAAAGTCTTTAAATCACTGCTTGCATTTATTATTTCTCAACTTCATTCTGTGCTGTTGTTTTATTTGATGATGATAATTCCATAAGCCTCTTCCTGCCCATACTATTTATTTATCTCTTACATTTCTTCTGCTGGAAATATTTATCCTAGAGAAGAAATAGTTCAGGGGGTGTCTCACTGGTGTCTKTAAATACCTGAAGGGAGGGTGCAAAGAAAATGGAGTAAAGCTCTTTTCATGGGTGCCCAGTGACAGGCCCAGAGGCCACTGAAGCTTCCTTCCTTTGGAAGTTATCTCACTTATTGAAGCACATAGCATTGAAAGTAAATAAAGGAATATAAAGAAAAACATGATTACAGCTTACAGAAACACCTAGAAATACCTTAGAAAATATAACAGTAAAGAAAATACTGGCCTGAATACCTAAAAAAAAGGGAAAAATTACAAAAATATGCTATGAACTTGAGGAAAGAGAGAGAAACATGTAGTTAACATACCTCATGTAAAACAATCAMGTGTATTCCATACAGAAGTCATAGCAGTTATGCAATTTTTGAATATTGTATAGAATCCAAAACCACGGTGACCCTGAAAGCAGAGTTATCAAAGGTGTTGAAATTATTCAAGAGATCAATAGAAAGAATGATCAGATTACATTATGTCATAATGTTATGGAACTCTGTGAAATTATTTATAATACATATAAGAATCTAACAGAACCAGAGATGTGCATGCTGCTTTTTCTGACAAGTTAAAACTAACAGATCATTGGTCCCTTATCCTTTCTAATTAATTACTAGTAGTAATGATGTCTAGTGCCTTGGAGAACTTCCAATATCATATCTGAACACATTCAATCATTAGAAATATTCCTTGATCCATCTTTTTCTCAATGGTTGAATTGACAGTACAGTCAGTRTTTTCTTTTTTAATTATAAATTCAGTAAGCAGAGATGTTGTGTTSCATAATCACCCAAATTCAGGCATTTCCTTATTTATTAATTCAGGGATACATTTACTAATGGGTGGTGAGTTTTGCTTACTGTCTCTGTACTTGTGTGATACCCTCGATTCTGATGAGAATTGCATCTGTCCCCTTCACTGGTAGGCTTTTGGTTGCTTCCTCAATTATTCTTTACTTTTGTGTATTCCCACCATGTTTATGTTAGATACTTAAAAAGTTGTTACTGCCAGCTGAAAAATATGACTGAATTAATTAAGGTTTCTAAAGCTCTTGTACAAAACAGAGTGTCAGAAGATATTCCTTATAGAGATTGCAAACTTAGCAACAAAGAGCTATTATATTTTACACTTTTCAGGTTTAAAGTTTCAGAAGTTTTTTCAAAATACTAAATTGTGTTTCTTCTTTCTGTTCAAGTTTATAGTATGGTGTTTTGGTGCAGGAAATTTCTGGAAGCTTTTCGTTTCTACTCTTTTTTTGATGGGCCACATTTTAGTCTTCATTTGTTTCAGAGTTTACATGGGCAAACTTCTCTTAACATGTGGTGTTATTTCAGTTAACAGTAGATTGTTTATGCAGTGTGTCAGATTCCAGTCAGTTTTTTTGCCAAGTGAGGTGCCAAAGTGTATCACAAGTGAGGATAACCATCACTCACCAATGAGTTTGTCCTCAGTGGCCTCACTAGTGGCAGAGGAATGCTTTCAAAGAAAAGAGAAAGAAGGGAGCAAGAGAACCCCTACATTGACGGCAAAGAGGTTTTTTGGATTACCATAGCAGAACAAAGGGCATACAGAGTGAGATGTCCTGTCACAGGATAAGAGAATTTAAAAGAAAGTCACTCTATGCCAAAAAGGCAGAACTGTGGTTAGGTAAGATTTAAACAGACTTTATATATATATATATATATATACATGGAAGAGTCTTCCCCGTATTTTTCTTCTGGTGGTCCTTGTGATATTCCCTGATCTTATGCTGTTTCCTGATGATATTAGTCCAGGACATCATTTTTGGTGGTTTTTCTTCTCACTACTTAGTTATTCTTCCAGTTAGTATTAAAATCTTAAGTGCACTGCAGAAACAATTTCTTCTGAGTAATCTGGGTCTTTGTGACATGGATCACAGTCAGAGGCGCTTTTTACCTTTCCTTCTACTTGACATAGTCTTTCAACTGCCAAAATCTATTTTTCTTTCCTACTGAGCAATGTTTATTACACATAATGTATTTTATGTTACAGTGACAGCTTTTCTCAGTTTTCTTGTTTTCAAATTTATTTGGTCAGATGACAGTTGGTGATTATAACATTAACTGAATAATAGTGTCTCACATTGAGTATGCAAAATGGATTAGTAATTTATGATGTGATTAAAAAAAAAACATTAAGGAATCTGCCCCTAAAACACRCTGGTATTTGAGCTAGGGATTTGGGTTACTATTTTAATGTTTTTTTAGATGCTGATTGTACTTTTAAATTAAGACTGGCAAGATGGAATGTAGAGAAAAACAGAACTCTGGAACATCTTACAGGAATTGCAACTGAGTATTTTCTATCTCTCAGGCATAATCTGAAGATCATATGTGAAATA
>NW_026623556.1:807462-838270 GCF_030028575.1 Malurus melanocephalus
TTTTTTTACACAAGTCCACTTGATTTACTTGTAGAGATTTTTTCATCAGCTTTTTTTTTCTTGCCTTTCTCTCCCATAGAATGTCATACCCATGTTGTAGTGGTCAACACATTATACAGAAAAAAAAAAMCTGAGGTACATAAAGGACAAGTATTATCACTGTGTTATATAGGATTGGACTTGCTATATGACAGGCAAGTAAATAGACCGAATTACTTTTCTTAATTTAACCACTCATCATTTCTGTCGGCTTGTTACCATGTCTGCATGCAGTAAAGTTTTTAAGGTATCTCAACTTTCCCTCATTAGGTGGAGGTTTTATTTCTTCTTTTAAATCTTGATCTTCTTGTCTCTGTGTAGGTGAAAACTTATTTATAGAGAGCACTTTGGGCAATACTGCTGCCATYTAATCAGAGAGGTTTACATATAGTTTCTGCCAGCTTCTCTTAACAGATAATTTTTAGAAGATAAGAATTACATGAAAGTGGGAAGAACATTGAGGTAATCCTGCCTAACTGTTAGTGTAAAAATGGCTCATTCTGTCATTTCAAGAAGAGCATAGTTTCAATGTGGGTATAATTATTTCTTGTAGCTAYTCCTTTGAAGAAATAGTTGTTCGGCACTCTAGTTTTAATGCTATAAAAATACACATTCAGGAGAAAGATTTTCTAAAATAACATATATTGAATATATCTCACGAGAAATCTGATGTCTTTATTTGCCATGAATGTAACTACTGCATTTTCTTCAGTGAAATTTATGAGGGAATCCTTGAAAATGGCAATAAAATAAGGTACTGCAATATAAAAAAAATAAACAAATCATTTTCTATTTAGTCATTAATTGGATATTTCTCTTACAGTCAAGTCATTCTCATTTGTTGAAATGCTGGTTCTTAATGTATCTCATAATGTCTGCTGGAGGATGAAATTACTCACAAGAGAGGGCCCTCAGAGAAGGATCAATGTTTTTATATTAATGTAAATTACCACTGATTAATGAATGCTGTAACCAATAAGGATTTAAATCCTACTGTATGGCTTTTTTGGAACCTAATCTTCCTGTCAATATTTCAAGCTAGTAGTAAGATTAATTTGTCATGTAGAGAAAATAGTAATAGTATAAGCCTAATCGATAATATTTTTTCTATGAAAAGCAGTTTTATTTTGGAGTAGACAGTAAAATAGAAGCTGAGGAATGTACATAGTTTTTACAAAATAATGTCTGTAGTAGTGTTCATCCATATCACTGAAATAAATGTCTTTGTATTTATGACTAATTRTACTGCATACAAGCTTTTTATCAGTACCTGTTTATGCTGTATTTACTGTGATAGTAGAACAGTGTGAGCTCATGGAAGTAATCACATAATATTTGCTGTGTATATAATTTCAAAACCATAGAAAATTAAAATTTTCTGGACACTGAAAGAGAAATGTGGCGAAAAAATCTTATTTACATGCACCCGTGTATGAGTTTTGCTTTCACAGAACTCTTTGCCACCCGAACTGAGGAAAACCAAGTTTTTGGTATGATAATGTATACACCACGACCACACTGAGAAATGTAGTTAATTCTGATGTACTTGGATTGAAACTGAGTGGAAATTGTGCAAGAATGTATATTCAACAAGGAACAAAGATAAAGCAGCAAGTTGCAATACTATGAAAAAGCAAAGGAGAACAAGGAGTTAGTATGTGTTGTGAAAGAAATAGTTTGACAACCACTTTTTAGCCATCAGTCTAGGAACCAAGTTACACATATCCAGAATGGAAATACTCCTACTTGTACTGCAAGTTTGGCAGAAGAGAGAATGCACAATGCATGCGCCTTAGGGTATATTTCTGTGCCAAATGGAATATTATTTTGAAAATCTCAATCCAGATAACAATCTCTTTATCTGATGGCTTTTTCTTGATCAAATCAGAAGGAAAGAACTGTGGCCTATAACACTGAAAGCATGATTATAGAAATAAAATTATGTATTTGATGAGTTGAAAAACTCTCCTTTGAGGCTCACACATGTAATCTGTAACACATACTCCTCCATAATTTTTGCTAACAAATTATTTCTGTGAGTGCTAAATAGATATGAGTCGTAAGACAGATAGRTAAAGCTTACTTTATCATGTTGTATGACACAGTGTATGTCAAGGATAAGTACCTTGGCAAAGCACATTGCTTAATTCATCAATAGGCAACTTTTCGACTCTCTATCCACTTAAAAAGGGATATCTCTTAGTTCATAAATACTCTTAAAATACTCTTTCTTGTATAGCTTCTTTAAGTTGCCGATTGTCAGAATTTCACACAATCACTTCTGAGTTTTTCTCTGTGTTTTGTATAGAGGGAAATAGTGCAAGTTCTGTATAGTTTAAGTTTATATGGCAGTCATCTGCTCAGTATATTGGTTTTCAGTCCACTTACTTCAAAATTATTTTCATGCAGCACTGCAGTCTGTATCTGCCTGCAGACTATTATGGAGATGCATAACCCTATTGCTGTTCTGCACCCACAGTGCATATGTGGTTGCATAACACATGCATAAAGCCAAAGACAACGGAAATAGTACAATTAGTGACCACCAATTTATCTCTTTTGGGCTGTTGCATTATTATACACTATTAAAATAAGTTCCTGTGCTCGTGGTTGAGAGAATCAGACCAATAGTATCCCCCATAGATTTTTAGTAAAACTACTGGGATATATCTGTAGTGTGGTCTTTCCTAATTATTCTTGTCATATTTGGGCAGTTGAATCTACAAGTATAGAACCACGGTGTTGGGTTAGAAGGAGCCTTAAAGATCATCTAGTTCCATTCAGAAAAATGGCATACTTGTAAAATGACAAAAAGTTAATAAAAGGTTGGGTTTTAAGTATGTGAATGAAAACCAGAGTGACACTCTTTTATTACTGTAGTGATTAGAATGCTACAATTTGTGTTTAATCATGTATTTACAAAATCAGTAAATGGCCAGACCTAGTTAGCTGGAGGGCATTGGTTCATGTGTATGTGTATATTTATGTTGCTAATTATGCAAACTAATAAGTAAGGAAGCAGAAGCTAAGATTTTTGGATGCCTTTCAATTGTATTAGGAAAAGGTCTGTAAGAAATAAATACCCTGATCCTCAGTCGCCCTGGGAAAAGAAGCCATCTGCGAAAGAACTGGTGAACTGCACATTTTCTTCTCAGTAGTTACGATACTACTTGCCACAAATCCCTTGAACATTTTCCTAAATAAACCTGTGAATTGGCAGATGATGTGAATTCTGGTGTCTTGAAGCTCATTGAACTGACAAAAAAAAAGAGTACAAAGGTATTAAAAAAATAATCTTTATTAATAGCTGAGGGCAAAGCTTTTTTTTCCCATTGTATTTTTCCATTGTCCTCTTAGTCAAGGTGTTTGAACTTTCTGCTTCTCTTTGACACCCAGGCTTGTCTTACTCTTTAATAAAGGCATATTTTCTGTGTCATTTAAACATGCCCCAGTGCCTGCTTAGAAATCACTAAAGCAATACTTCCAGTGAAGACACATTTGTATTTTCTAATAATTCATGTGAATACTTTCTTCTTCAGTGGCCCAGAATCCGTATTTAAAACTTGCTCTGTATCTGCTTAAACACTGCCAGATACATTGATTGTCTTTTGTTAAACTTTGGTGCGTTTGACTACTATCTCTGTCTTAGGAACAGAGGGTGCTGCTTAAGATTTCTGTAGCTATATTCTGTATTCTTACCTGATAACTATAACTGCAATGCACAGAACGTTAGCTTCTGGTGATAAGGTGGTAAATGTAGCTTCAATTTGATGAGTTTTAAATATTTACATTCTGTTTATGTTAGAGTCTCAGCCTTCATCACAGATTCACACCATGCTTACGTGTAAAAGGGAATCAAGGTCTGCAGTGAAGTGATGAATCAATAAAGGAGGTTTCATCTGTTCTTTTTGTCTGCACATCTCACATGACTGAGGCTCTGAGTGATCCAAAAGTGAATTTTATCTTTTGAATTTACAAGAAAATTTTCATCTACTGAAGGAACATTATATCTCATGTCTTGTATAATACATAATTAGTTTTTCACTACTTTTTTTCTCAGAGTTTCTCAAAGTGAGATCTAAAGAATTATGCAGTTTCACATTTTAATATAAAACAAGATTTTTTGGAAGCAAAAAAAAAATTATTTCTCTTAATTGCCCTTCCATTTTGTTTTTAGCTGTATAATAATGACAAGTAGGAATAAGCAAAAAGAATCACTTTGAAATACATGTTAATCAGGATGCAGTGATCATTTCTAACAATATAAAAAATGGGGAAGGCATCAAACACACCCAAATACATGCATTATACATTATAATAGCACCTGAAAAGAAAGACACACTTGTGCCTGTTTTCCATAAAAGGAGTATACCAAGTTTGATAAAGTATGGAGTATAGGTTTTTTGTTATGTATTAAGCCTACAAGTTTTTACCTTTTACCTTTTGTGCTGCTAATATAATTCCTTAATGTCCTATTGTAAAAATATACTTTCACCTTAACAATGATTTTTCTGGGGTCTTGTAGATTGAGTCACTGAAAGCTATACTTTTTCAAGGGTGTGAGCAGCAACCTGTTGAAACCAAAAAGCAAAATCAGTGGACCAAGACACTAGAAAAAAGCTCAAATTTGTTTAATAAATTTAATGAATGCCTCTAATATATGAAACATGTCACTAGGTTTCATATGTCATTTTGACTAGAAGTTCAGAATCTTAGAAGCAGCTGCGCTGAGTATTTATAACTTAAACTGCATGATTARATTTGCAAACTGTGCCTTGTTTAGTGATGATCAGTCTTTCTTCTTTCCACTCTTTGGTTCTTCAGTTCCCTGATGGATAGTTTTATCTGTAGTCCAGATAACAAGCAACTTCATCTGGCACTGGACTTGGTTTACTAATTCATGACGGGGCATGATTAACCGTGGTTTCACAGACCATAACTAGATTTTTGCTCTGGGTAGCACATCTTGCACAAGTGGAGGACTAGAATGAGCTGTCTAGAAAAGTGGTGAAATCTCTGTCCTTGGAGATATTCAAAAGAAGCCTGGCCATGGTGCTGGCCAACCTTCCCTAGGTGTCCTTCAATAAACAGGGGCATTGGATAGTAATGACTTCCACAGGTCACTGAGAATCTCAGTTATTCTGTGATTCTCTGGTTAAATATTTGTATCTGGGTAGTAGTATTTTTTTCACCACGTAGTGAAAAAAAATATACATTCAGTATATAATAATTTAGTTTCAGAAGCCTTTGTCTTTTTTGTGCTTTTTCAATATTTAGCACTCAATCTTCTTTATGCTTTTATTCATAGCCCCTTCTCCAGGTTCCCAGTCATGGTACTTTCCATATGCTAGGGAAGAATTTTTTAGAAAAAAGCTGGGAATTGCTTTCTCTGGAAGAATTTGTAAGCCTTGCTGTACTGTTCCATTATTTGACTGCTCTAAACACCAGGTATCAGTTGTGAGGTTACAAGCAAATAAGTTTCCACAGTGCAGATATTACTAGAAAGACATATATGAGCCATAGTCCAAGTTACTTAAAAGCTACCCGGACTAAGCACAGGAAGTTGGTAAAACAGAATTATGTAGAAATGCAATTTTAAAAGTAGTATTAGAAAACCTTTGATCTGTGGCAAATGTGCAGTCTAAATCTGGTCCGTGAACTACTTCTGTTTACATAGCAAGTCCTCTGCATCARCTCCTGAATATTAGAACAAAAGTTTGTAAGTAAACAGACTCTTTAATTTTTTTAAGCAACAGAACTAAAATTTTCCCTTACATGTGACACTTTCTTGGGATATACAAGTTTGGTTTTGCACATGCAAGCCAATATTTCAAAACAAGAAGAGCTTTCAACTTTTATATAGGTTAATGTATTTTAATTTCAAATGAAGTAATTTTGTCTATCATTCATCACTGTTGTAAAAGATTTGTTAYTTTCATGCAGTAGAAGTCCATAAGATGACTGACATACTTGTCGTAGAAATCTTAGCAAGCAAATGTAATTTTATGAGGTTGCATTTGTTATCCTGGCAAGTTGTTGGGCTGGCAAGAGGGATGACAACAGTAAAATCCTGATTGAGGTCTCCCTACATGTAACCTGCTATTTCAGTGTATTAAAAGTGTAATTCGTAGTTTTGTGTACAATCTATAAAGTGTTTTCTGATACTATCAAATAAGTTCTGTCTTGTAAGGTAGTATATAATTTTCTCCTGTTGTTTGTAAGTTAATGAAGAAATCCATCCTTCCTGTGTTGAAAGTAATTTTTCTTTTGTACATCCTACTACAATTCATTTTGCTCATACCAAGCTAACTTCATTCAAGGTTCCAATCTCATTGTCACAGGGTCCCATCATAAATACTTTACATATCTGTTGCGGGGTTTTTTTGGTTGGTTGGTTGGCTGGGGTTTTGGTGTAGTTTTCATATTTTCTTTTTGGTTTGGTTTTTTTTTTTTTTTTTACTTTCTTTTTGTTTGTTTTTTTGTTGTTGTTTTTGATTTTTGGGGTTTTTATTTGTTTGTTTTTCTGTTTGGTTTGTTTTGGGTATTTTTGTTTGCTTTGTTTGTTTTGTTGTTGTTGTTGTTGTTGTTGTTTTTCGTTAATTTCTGAGATATTTTGTTAGGTAAAGGGCAATATGTGCATCAGATCCTAAACATCTACCTTGGCTCCTGAAATTACTGGATAAAATTTACTGGCTTTTCACTGTATACTAAGTCATAGAGAAGAAAAGAGGTAATAACAATACAAACCATGGCAAATTTTTATTGGCAAATTTTTTATAACTTTATGACATAGAAAGCTATCTTTCCTTTAGGGTAGCCAATTAAACGGGCAACAAATAATGAAGATTAAAAAGAAAATAGGATTATTTTAATAGATACCAGAATGGTCAAATTTCATGATAAGTAGCTAGTGTTATTATTAAAATAGAGATTTAAGCTGGACTGTTGATTGTATTTGCTGTRTGTGATTCTTTGCAATCATTCATACAGAATTAACCACGTGTGATAATTTGTTTTATTATTCACAAAAAATTAGATTCAAATTTCCAGAAGAAATGGCCACTAATTATCAGCATGTTATCAGCAAATATACTGACAGTGCAAAACTTACCTATCATGGACATAAATCTGTTTCTCAAGGCAAAAATTGAGGACTTTGAATTACTAAACAGCTACATAAGAGCAGAGACTGTCTAAAATATTGTAGTCTTTGTGCCAAAGGATATTTTGTCAGTCTTGAAAGTACATATTAGCATAGAGCATTTGTGAATTATTTCTTCAGGCCACATTTTTGGCAGAGTAACTAAAATACCTGTAATACCTTTCTTAATAAAGAATTAATTATTATACAGTTATATAAATCCATCCAGGTATCTCCAGATTTAAAAATTAAATTAAAAAATGCTTTTTCATTTTGTGTTGATTAAAAAAAAAAAAAAAAAAAAGCCTTCACCTCAAATTTAATGGAACACATTTCTCGTGTGTCTCTGTTAAAGTACTGCTTTAATTACTATGCACAAGGTAATAAACAAACCTACCATATGCTGCCAAATTAGTCAAATGCCAGGAAAAGCTAAATATAAAAATGAGACAAACTTTTAATTACACTCTCTGAAAACCTTTGGCAGTAAGTAATATTCTTTGCTTGGCATTCTGCTTCAGTGTGAAAGGGCAGAAAATRTGACCAAGCTAATATTTTAAATGGTTATAAGAGAACTTTCCAAGAAAGAAGGGAAGAAAAATCTATGAAACAAAACCTCCACACAGCTAAGCTGCTATCAAATTTTATTTTAAAATTATTTAAATAAAATTGACTCCCAGAATTATTAATTAAAAATCCACAGAAAAAAAAATTAGTTTTAAACAAAATAATTACTTATTCCAAATCATACTGGAAAAAAAAGTATTTAATTCATTGATTTGGCACTCTACAGAACCAGTAGCTGTATTGGTACTTTGAGGGGAAAAAAAAMCACTGAAAAAATAAAACACCTTGAAAGCATAATTTCTTTCCCTCTCATATGGCAATAGAGGATACTCCTATCCTAGAAATAGTGTCAGTGAGGTGAAGAGGTCTGACCTTAACCCACTGCTGCCTTTCTACTGGCACTGTATTCCACAGGAGAAATGGATTATATGCCTATTCCACAGTAGCACTAGACCAGTAGTTAACATCGTCTTACGGGTAGCAGGGACCAAACTCCTCCATGCAAATGAAAAAACTGCAGATTTCCCACTGTTGCTAGATATTCAGATGGCTACTTTATTGTATTACAAAGATCTGTCACTTCTTCATCTTTTTCCACATTTATAGAGAAAGACTTGGGATCAGCTAAATGTTTAAATCGGACTTCAGGGGAACTAGTGATCTATAATTGTATTTATTTTTCTTTCAATGTAAATGTGCTATAAATGACAGTGACATTTAGAGATAATTACATATGTGCTATATTGCATCATAATCTACATCTAGTACAGAACTCTTCAGTGGACAATCCCAATTTTTTAAACTAGTGAAGTTTTAAAACTGCTTTGACAATAAGAACAGTGAAAAAGAGCTGACAATACTATGAAAAGATATCTGTGTGCCGATTGTCTATCTGGAATGCTTTTGAACCCACATTACTAGTACTGTCCCTAGGAATGGCTGAGAGGTTGGGTCTGGTCAGTTTAGGGTTCCAATGCCTACAAAAAATTACAGATGTACCCTATGTGCTCATGGTTGTAAGTGTTGCTTAGTACATTAAAGTTAGAACAAAAATTACCTTCCTGATGTATTGACATTAATAGTGTAAGTTGTGTTGGCATCAATAAAACAAATATTCCAGATCACAAAGAGAAACTACAGAAAAAAAAAAAGAAAAGTCTTCTAACATAACAGGTTAATGCAATTGCATGTGTTATCCTGAAAATATTTCTTTGTTCTGATATTCAAGCTGCCTATCAGCACAATATTTAAAAAGGTAACACCTTTGAAAAATGCCCTCTTGAAAAAATAACATCAACTGTGAACTCCTAGTCCTTTAGAAAATTTGGAGACAAGTTTTGCAAAATCTTATGAGTAATTTTTAATATTATTATTTCACCCAAGACAAGTCACTCCAACAGAAGTATGCACAGTTTGAAAGCTGAATTTTTTCTTTGGAGAAAGTGCTGCCTCCAAGTTCTGGGATTCTTACAATTTATTCATTCTTCATTCAGATAGATTCTTAGTGAAAGAAACACTTCGTTCGCTCCTAGTTACATTAAGTTAATGGAAATAAAGACTTGGTAAAAGTTAAGTAATTCTCAAAAACCATGTAGTAAATGTAATTTGGTTAGTCCACATAAATGTAACTTTAAACTCTCCAATACTTGAGAAACTGTATTGTAGGTAAGTAAACATCATGAGAAAAGTTACTGCTTCAAACTGTTTTTTTAACATTATTTTATGGAACAAAAAAATGCAGTGTAATCATCATACTCCATGAGATGCAAAAATGAATAATAGAATTGTTTCCTTGAATGCCCTTCAATGCTGTATTATTTGAAATGGAACAAAATTATTGCTCCTTCATTGCTGTCTAAAACCCATTAAGATTATAAACAATACTGCAGCTGACTGGGCTGTTATCTTAATAGGGTATTCATCAAAGTCTTTGCAGATTTGCAGCACAATGTTTCTCAAACTGAAACCAGAGTATTATTATGCAAAATTTTAATTTAATTCATGTTTTATAAGATCTATATTGAAAGCATAGAGTGTTACTTCAATTTTTTAATAGCTTTTTTAGTTTGATGACTTGGAGATGTATTATATGTGCACCGTATCCTTTTCCTATCTTCAGTGTTACCTACAGATAAAAAATACTGTGTATTTGTTCTATCAGGCGAAAAGGTTTCATATAAAATCCACAATTGATTGTTGCTATACATCCAGAATTCTCTCTATTAAAGTTCTCTTACCCACTACAATACATTTGCACTTAACATTCATTTGAACTGTATGGAGACAAATTATTTATTTTATAAGTGTGTGGGATTTTGTAGGCGAGTTGAAATACTTCAACTGTGATGTAGTCAGTAGAGATGGATCAATCCAATTAATGGGGAAGATTACCTTGCTAAACATATGTATGTGATTCTTACTGATTTCCTTTACAAACTATTGGTCTGGATGAGCAGGACAGTTATTTTCTCAGACAGAAGCCTACCTTGAACCTGGACTTTTGATAACTTTCCCCCCTACCCCAACACAAATGTTTTTGTAGCAGGGCAGAATTTCCCCTTCAGCACAAGTATTTTAGCCAAACTTTTCTACATGCTGAATATTGTATTTTTTTTTCCTAATAGATTTTAATTACTGTGATAAGCTATTATGTACAGAATAGATTTGACTGACTCTGACTTATTTTGCATAAGCTGTTTCTGCATATCAGGTAGTCTGTAGTCACTAAGCAAGAACATTGGCATAGTTCAGGCTCACTTCAAACAGCTTTGCAAATGTAATTGGGAACAGAATCAAAACTGGGAATCTCATTTTTCAGATTCACATGAATGCTTTCCTGTAGTTTAGTAGTCTGTTACAGTGTATTCCTTCTGTACAGCGGCTGTATTTATCTAATTTTATCTTAAATGACAGCTTTAAATGCAGGCCATAAATAAAAGGTTTTGTTATCATTCTTAGCCTTAGGAACAGTCATCGTATCAGTGATAACTTTGATACTATTGTCTTGTCTTACATATATTCATCTCTAGAGGAAAATACAATTGTTACATCTTAAATTCTGTAATGATAAATTCTGTAGCTATTATTATGGATTAGAGTTTTAGCAAGCCTACATTCACTGTCAGTTTAATGCTGCCCATATAGAGTTTGGGATTATATCTATTAAGATCTCTCTAAAAGTTATTTTTTAGACAATACATGCATTTACTTTGATTTTTTGCATTGGATAATTTAGAAAACCTATTCTTAAATAATTGCAATTAATYTCTATGACATATATCTGCATGTCATACTGCACTGTAATATTAGCTGGAACCCTGCCTTGCATAACAATGGAACAGGATCATAAAACTAATTTTTTGCATTGCTRTTGGCTATTGACTGGTTGCAACCCTTTGACTAAATTCATTATGATTGTGCATTTTCTTAATATGTTAATATTAAATCAGGGGGTTGTTGTAAGTAAAATTTTCTGTTGTGATTAACAGTTCTCATACCACTTTTTTCCAAGGATATATTATAATCTTGAGACAAAAAGAAACCTATCCTAAAATTTCAAGTTTATTACTCTCACCTGCCTAACCAAATCTTATGTACAYAGCTAAATGATTATTTACTCTACAAGAAGTGACAGTATCCCACTGTGCTCATATGACTCTGTTGGAATATATTTTAATATGTAATATTGAAATACTAATAAACATCCTGCATGTAATTTAGCAGTTGCTCAAAAGTAAGAAACAACAACTTAGGAAAGAAAGCACAACAGTGTCAGTAATTCATAATTATGTTTCAATAGAATGTGAGATGCAAAGTAAATGCAGACACATAGAATGCTGGTTGTGGTCTTAAATTTGATATATGTGAGATCTTTTGAAGCCAATTAAAAATAAATCACTACAGATATTTAGCAAAGAGAAGGGATGCTTCCAAGTGCAAAAATGGCTATTATGTCTTTCAGGACAGCTGCTTTATCCACAGTTTTGGAATTTCTTGTATTACATTCTTGAGATGAATGGATCTTCAAAAATTTCTCTTTCTTGTTTCTCAAAAAAACCAAAAAAACCCAATAAAGAATGGGGTTTAAAAATCCTCCATTCTGTTAAAGAATAATCTTTTCCCAAGAAGTCATAGATATGACTCACAAATCTATAGTACATATGACATACTAATATCAATATTTTGCATTCTTTTTAATTTTTTTTTTTATTTAACTGTTCCTCTGCCAGTTTTAGAGCTTGAGTTTGTTTATCAGTGCTGAGGTGGGGTTTCTTTTCTTTAGAAGGYTGTGAGTTGTTGCTGTAAACTGAGGTTTTATTTATGTAATATAGATTGAGTAATGACTCCATATTTTCTAATCAGAAATCACTTATATCACCTCAAAGCGTGTACAGCCATCTGATTATCGGCTGTGCTTAGGGGCATGTAGTGTGAATGCATAGAGTAAAATTTATATGGAAGTGATTTTAAGAATAAATATCTCTTTCTTTTTCTCAAAGGGCATATGTTTTAAATCTTATCAAAGATCAGTATTAGTCACACAGATGCACTTTGATTTCTTTTCCTACTCCTTAATAAAAACAAGCTGGGTTACCTTTTCCTTGTGAGGCATAAGGGAAGATTATTTTCTCTACACAAAATCTAAAGAAAAAGAAAAACAAACTGAATTTTATCATCCAGCTTACTGTCTTATTTTTATTCCAGCACAACATTGCAAATGTTTTAAATTCAAATATTTTTTTTACATAGTCTCTGTAAAATGTGTGAAGTACAATAATTATACATTAAAGAGTACCCAATTATTATTTGTTTCAATATTGTCAAAGCTGAAAAATAAATTGATCTTAGTAGCAATTGTTTATTGCCGAAAAAGTTCAATGTACTTCTCTTACCCTGAAAAAAAAATCTCAAGAGTCACATGTTAAAAATCATTCAGTAGCTTTGCTGACTTGTAATTGCAGAGATAAAAGATTTACTTGAAGCTGCAAAATAAATGTATTATTCATCAGCATTCAATCTCTCCATGTGTGTTGAGATGTATTTGAAAGGTAACCTCATCAGGAGACTGGAATTGAAATAAATATGCTTACATTGATTTCTGTGTATTTCTTTTCTTTTTTTCAAAACTGGATTAAGCATAGATTTTTTTTTTTATTATTATTATTTTCAGATAGTAAGAACCATGACTTCCTGATGTGAATGTGCTATTGGAAAAGTATTTTGAGCATTAAATATTTTTTTTTTCCTTAATTCTTTGGTAGTTCTGGTACCACATAATTTAACATGATTTTTGCAACAGGTTGTGTGATTTGATTGGTGGACTTCAGTTTTTCTGTTGCGTCTGCTCTGTTTCTTCCTTATATTTCTTTTATGTTTTGATTTTCACTTTTTACAAAGCAGGGGTGTCACTGTCTTTTAATATTTACCRTGTTTTCTTACCAAACTTGCCTTGGTAAGTGTTGTCATTTATTCCCACACACTGTAGTCTAGAACAGTGTGGCAAAACCTGTTTTATTAGGATACTAGAAGGCAACTAATGTCTCCTGGAGTGAGGCAGAGAGTGGCATATATAGATGTTCAGTCTCTCCAGAAGCTCCATTAACAACAACATAAGTGAATTCATTCCAGAACCGTGTGATGTCTAGCTGCAGCCTTCCTTTGCCTATAGAAGGAAAGAAAAGGTAAGGAATGACAGGCTTTTGGGTTTTTTTGGTTTGCTGGTTTTGGTTTTTTTTTGGTTTTTTTTTTGTGTTTTTTTTTGTTTGTTTGTTTTGTTTTTTTTTGTTGTTGTTGTTGTTGGTTTTTTGTTGTTGTTGTTGTTTTTTTAGCAGTTAGTGGTGCTAGTTCCCAGTCTGACTTTTGCAGCCCCTACTGTCTGAAATCCTTGAGATTTGTCATTTCCAGGATGATTTGGATGGTCTATTGCAGGGAAGCCATAGGTCTGTGAGATTAACACAAGTCTGTTAAAAATTTTACACTGGCGTGAAAGGAAAAGTTTGAGGCTGTAAAACTGGAGAGAGGGTGCTGTGAGAGAAAACCATGAATAAGAGGTTACACACTTAAAATATAGCTGACATTTGCTCTTATGTCTATTAGTCACTTGAGAAATAATTCTTAGACTAAAGCACCCAGAGGTTAGACCAATCAAAGCAGACAAGTCTTAAAATAGCAGAAGTGATCACTTTCATTCTAATTAACCATAACAATCATCAGAATCTGTCTAAGCATATTTAATCTTTAAAGCTGTTCCAAAGAATTTCAAACTTCCTTATGTCTGTAAAATGTAATTGTTGTCATAGATTAGGCAATGTAATGATTGTAAAGCTGATCAGGTGTACAGATCTTGTGTATTTTTTACTACAATTCTCTATTCTTCATATGATATTTTATTGCTAACTTTTTATGTTGGAGTATATAAAACATTATGAAATATTTTCTGACTTGATTGCAATTTACCAATTCCATATCACTTAAAGAGCTTTCTGTGTTTTTGCTGAGAAAATACATGAAATTTCTTTTCACATTTGTGGTAATATTATAGTAGAGCAAAAAGGTACACCAGTACTTCAAAAGAACACATTCTGAAAAGTTTAAAAGCTTTGGACAATAACCATCATTGAATCTGTTTTTATTTTCTTTTCCTTCTGATCTATATATTGTTATGACCATGAGCCATAATGATTTTACAAAACAAAGATTTATATTTTCCCTTTCAGCAGTACAGAAAGTGGACACAAGTTTGTTCTGTGGCCTGTTTTAGAAATGTAATGTCTGTCCTTTATAAAACAGGAGAGAGTAATTTCTACTGTGTACCCTCAACAACTTCAGTTTTGAACAGGAGATGTCAAAGTTCTTTTAATATGAAAAACTTAACAGTTACACCTGTAAAAAGTGATTTTAAATAAAAAGTCAAGGAATACCTCCCAAAAGTGCATCCCTGAAGGCTTCTCACAGAAATCAGGCAGGGGTTTCATTAATTTACAGACAGTCAATCATTCAAGAGTGCCTACTAATCCAGTTCACTGCTGGAAAGATTTTCTGATAAGACTGGATGGAAAGGGAGTTTACTGCTAGCAGGTCTCATGTGAAGAGCTCTGGCTAAAGAGATTTGAGACATTATGGAAAAAGAGTTGAACAGTTTGTTTAGGGGACAAGGTGTAAGAACTTCAAATGCTTGTAAATCATAATTGCGTGCTTAAAAAAAAAAATAAAATTATAGAATAAAATTGTATCAGAAGTGAGAAATTTTCCCTGAATGCTATTTCTATCCTGTCACTATCTTCATATTCTTACTCTCTCATAAAGTTTGCATATCAGAGAATTAAATTCCAAACCCTTAATTATTTCCCCATTTATCAACCATATTTATTTATATTTTTCTTTCATATTTTAATGAAACTTAACTATATTTAATGCCTTAATAGCCTTGAACTAAGTTTCCTGACAGAATATAATTTTTTGGAATGTAGCTACTCTTAACGGCAAATCTTGTGATATTTTTTTATCGCAATTTCTAGTGACCAATTTATCACAAGATCTTGTGGTATTTCTTCACCATCTGAAGAAAGGATGTGATTTGCGGAGTCCTTAATGAATATGAAAAAGATATCTGGGTAGGGATTACAGTATCACTGCTGCAATAATGTTTTAGTATCTTGTGTTTGTGTTCCAGACATGAAATGTAGCTGACTATCAGTCAGAGTAATTGTGCCATTTGCCTATGGCAGCCATTTTGCATACTTTGCTAGGTATTAGTTTCCTTATTTCTTTTGTTGACTGTATTCAAGTCAGCAGTTTCAGCGTTTGCTTTTGATGATACATCTCATAATGTGGCACACAATGTGCCTTGATAGCATTCTGTGATCCATCTTTTGGCTTCGTGTTTCTGCGTTCTCTTTGTAATTGTTGCTTATCGATTTGTGACAAAATAGTGCTGTCCTAATTATCTTCCTCTGTTGTTTGGAAAAGCTCGTTAGCTATAAAGAACCTTTTGTTTAGAAAATAAACCTTCAGACACAGACTTTTAAACTATACGTGTACTTATATCATCCTTAGTGATGTCCTTGGAACCTTAGGTACAGTTTTTTGCTTCTGACAGCCTTCTATCCCATTAGCATTCTATTTCCAGCTCTCTGTAAATGCTAATTTTCAGAAAGACATAAAAGTTTATTGTCTGATTATTATATTTTTATTCTGGTGAAAGGGAAATGCACTGTTAACAATCTTTACCCCAAGCCACTTTATATACTAGATTACACAAGAGGTCAAAGTCCGCAGTGCTGAGCAGTTACTGCTCAGGACTAGATTTTACAGGCCTGATTATGAAGCAGAATTTGATATTTAACACAGAATCTTGTCAGGCTGAGGAGAGCCATTGCTTTTCTAATGAAAAAACATTCAGTTTTAGACTAGTCATAAGCTATGGAAAATCACGTGGACAGTCTCATTTCTTCCCTGAAAATGACTTAAAATGAAGACAAAATGCATGGAGTCGAACAGTTGTTCAACAGCAATAATGAAAGTGTCACCTTTTTGCTTCTTGCTGAATGAGGTTTTATGGCCTTAGTAGAGAGGCAAATGCAAAATACACATCCTTTTTATGAAGCCTGTACAAGAGAGAAATATTTTCAGTACCTGGTGTGTGCGTTGCTATTATGGCCTATGAACAAGTCCAATAGTACTAGCAGCTCCTTTTTAAAATTTATTTTTAATAATAGACTAGAACATGCATGCACAACATACACAATGCATCACAATTCTTTTCTCTGGCCAAACAGTTTCCTATTTAGTAATAAAAAGGCGGGGGGGGGAAGGAAAAAGAAAATGTTGCACCACAGCACCACATAGGTAATGCCTGAGAGATATTCCAGTAAACAATCTCAACAATAACACATTGCTAAATTTTTGAGGAAGCACCACCAAGTGAAGCTTTTTTAGAATATGATACCTAGGCCACACAAAGACTATAAAGCAACAATATGGACTTTATTCCACTCTGCAGGAAAGATATGTTTCTGATGCTGAGTAGTATTTGTGGTTACTAAATGTTTCTGTTACCTTTTTTTTCCCCCTGGGGTATTTCTTAGAGTATCTACTTTATTAGAATGCTAAGGAAGAGATAAATAAAGCAATAATGCATGAAGCAGCAATGCCAGAAGGACAAAATAAAAATAACTTCAACTGGGATAATATTGTAGCTGTATTYTATTATAGTGGGCTTAGTATGATTTGAAAGCATTCAAGATGTCTGCATGAAGATTATATTGCAGYTATTAATTGATTTCTGTCACCCTTCACTTTACAATAGCTTTCTAAAAACGAATTMATTTGAGGCATATTTCTCATGTAGTAGTAGTTTATAGCAATTAATTTTGCAAACTGGTTATTTGGTTATTTGCAAGTTAATGTCTAGCCCATTCCAAGATCTGATTCCCTTACTAAGTTAGTCAGTCAGTTTCAGCAATAGCTCAATTATTTGTATTCCATTCCACTTATCTTAAGAACATAACTGAGATATGATTGGAATAAATATTGAGATATATTCACTAGAAAGATAATGTTTAAATCAGGGGAAAATACTGTTATAAACATGTGGTTAATTTTATATGTAGTCCTAAAAGCATGCTCTATAATACTGCTTCCACATTTTTAAGATACTAGCGTTGATTTTTTTTTTTTGCCATTTGTCAAATTAAAATAATATTTTTAATTATTTTTATTTAAAACTCACTTTATATATAATATGTAAATTAATATTTGCTTATTCTCCAAAAGAAATTAGTGCAATTTTATTGCTCTTAATATAAGGTATATGCCTCTGTGAAAGAATTACATCATTATACATTCCTGTCATATTTTTATTTACAGCTGTTGCTTCTAAATTCATGTTAAAAGATAATTTTCTGCATGTGTGCTGTCTGAGAATTTCTTTTTTCTCACCTTCTTACCTGTCTTTGTATAATCTGAATTTAAAAGTGGATCACATCTGAGGGCCTTTAACTTAAGAAAATATGAGAAAGAAAGAACAGTTGAGAGAGAAGTTGAAAATCAGTGAACAGATACTAGGAAAGAGTTTGTGATTGCAAATGAACAAAAGAAACATACAATGATCAATAGACTGGAACAAGTGAAATAAAGGAACATAGGAAGGAAGACAGCATTGTGTCCGTATAGAATATATCAGCAGCAGTTTCAATTCTGCAGCAGAGAAATTAAATCCAACTGATATTTTTCAAATCATAATTTCTGTCACTGCAAAAATGAAAAATGATGGGAAGGTTGTCAGAGAATGAAAATCAGAATCTACCGCAGATGCCCCTGCAACTTTATCAGCAGTTTAAGAACAACAAGAAGATCTAAAATGAAAAGGTGGCATTTATTGAGCCTTGACATATTTCTACAAGTCTAACCTAGGCAAGTCTATTAGAATTAACCCTGAATTTGCTTTTCCTTCTTTTTTTTTTTCTCAAGAACTTCCTTAAAACCTGCTCACAATCTTTGTTTTTTTTCCTTCCAATGTCAGAATTAAATTCAATCCTCTGTTGGCATTATCACACATAAAATAATGTAGTAACTAGTCAATGAGATTCATAAATCTTACAAGAGGTAAAATCTTTCAGAAGAGTTTGTTTTTTGGTTTTTTTGTTGTTTTTTTTTTAAATTTAAAATAAGGTACTTCATAGTACATAGTAAATTTTTTATGCTAGTATTTAATCACTGGGCTGAGGCAGAAATTTTTGAAAGCTGTCTATCTGAAGTTTGTAAGGGGCTTTTTTTCTAGGGCCAGCTTTTCAAATCTATCAACCATCCACTCTTGCAGTTGATTCAGCATTAATTCTGAAAAATTATGCTGCTAATTACCAAAGAAAATTACACAGAAATGTATATACCAAACTGGTCCATTAAATGCCATAGTAATTGAAAATATATATTGTATATATTAAAAATTATRTTGTATATAATTATATACAGTGTATATATATAAAAATATACACACATATATGTATATATTATTATATAGTACATATATGATGCATATATCACATATATTGTATACATTTAAATTTCAGAAAGTCTGCAAGGTTGAAATTATGATTTATTGTGATTCTGTGAGTATTCAGTGGTTCAGGAAATACTCTGTTTTGCTCACATTTTATAGTTAGAGGCTGGTCAGTTTTGAGTTATCTTTTGAAGATGTTTTAATAAGCATTCTGCTTCACTTTGTTCCTTAGCAGTAGGGAATCACTTGTGGACAGGTTTCATCCCCATTGTGTGTAGCTGCAGAGATGTACAGTGGTTGTAATGTATACTGAGCTGATTTTAAGTAAGAGATGCCAAGCACAGTCTCTTTCTTGATGGTCTGTTGCAAGTAATTTTCCCTCTGTCCAGAATTGCCTTAATTTGACCTGAGGCACTTTGATATTCTTCAGGTGTTCTTTCGGACTTAATGTGATATCTTGATAGCAGCAAAGTTTCCTGACAAAGGAAACCTAGTGATGTAGTTTAAAAATACTGTAGCCAGTTCCATGGAACCATACGGAAGGGCGTACTCCCTACTGAAGTCCTACATTACCTGGTCTTCTGGGAGGTGTGGGCTGGACAGCGAGGTGGATTGAGAACTGTTTGAATGGCAAATCGCAGAAAGTTTTTTATCAGTGGCACACAGTCTAGTTTGCAGCCTTTCACTAGTGGTGTTCCTCAATGTTCAAGGTTTCCTGAATCAMTAAATGTTTAGATCGTTCATCAATGACTTGGTCAAAGGGACAGATGTCCCTTCAGCAAGTTCACTGACGACACAAAGCTGGGAGGAGTGSCCAGTACCCCAGAGAGTTGTGATGCCTTTCAGAGACACCTCAGCAGATGGAGAGATGGGCAGAGAGGAGCTAACTGAARTTCAGCAAAGGCAAATGTAGGGTCCTGCACCTGGGGAGAAACAACCCCGGCACCAGAACAGGTTGGGGGTTCAGCTGCTGGGAAGCATCTCTGAGGAGAAGCACCTGGGGTCCTGTTGGACAGCAACCTGTCCATGAGCCAACAGAGGGTCCTTGTGGCCAAGACCAGGGGTGTCCTGCGGTGCATTAGGAAGAGCATTCCAGCAGGTCAAGGGAGGTGATCCTGCCCCTTTACTCAGCCCTGACGAGGCCACATCTGGATTGCTGTGTCCAGTTTTGGGCTCCTTGGTGCAAGAGAGACATGGAGAACTTCGAGTGAGTCCAGCCTAGGATGACAAAGATGATTAAGGCACATCTCTCTTACACGGAGAGACTGAGAGAGCTGGGCCTGTTCAGCCTCAAGAAGAAATGTCTGAGAGCTGATCATCAATGTCTGTCARTATCTGCAGGGGAAGATGTCAGAGGATGGATCCAGGCTCTGCTCAGCGGTGCCAGGCAGTAGGACAAGAGGCAAGGGGTAGAAACTGATTCACAAAAAGTTCCACCTGAACAAGAGGAAGAACTTATTTTACTGTGAAGATGACCAAGCACATGAACAGATTTTCCAGAGAGGCTGTGGAGTGTCCCTCACTGGAGATACTCAAGAACTGTCTGTGCCATGTGCTCTAGGATGGCCCTGCTTGAGCAGGGGCACTGGACCAGTTGACCCTCTGTGATCTCTCCCAGCCTTACCCATTCTGTAATTGTGTGATTTAACTTCTGCCTACCTTTATGGTTACTAAATATGTTTATTATCTAAAATCAGAGATTTGCAGCTGGAAAAAGGATATTTTACAAAGTGTACTGTGGATGTCAAGTTCACAGAAATATTTATTACCGGGATGTATACTATACGCATTTCTTTAAAAAAATCTTTTTAAAATTAGAGTCCTTTTAAATAAGTTACTGGTATGTCATTGTTAAACAGCTCTGCAGGAGGTGATGATAAAGGTCATTTCAGAAAAAACATCAGTGATTATTATCCTAATCATTAGGAAAGAGACAAATATTTATGTAGAAAAGTTTAATCACTGAAACTTGAATGCAGTATAACATTTTAAGTAAATGCCTGTCATAAATAAGTAATAAATAGCATTATAATTTAAAGCATAATATTAAACAGCGCCAATTAGTATGGAAATGTCTACCCTCTCATCTTAATATATAATTCTTCATTATATGACATTTAAAGTTTCTGTAACTTGACTCTCAAGTAAAATACGTCATGACCATTCTCATTAAAACCAGCTTCTCTTATAGCACTTACAATGTTGGACTCCTACGGATAACATAATGAGGGTAGAATGCATTTTGATTGAGTTACCACTAGGGAGAAATTTAATTTAATTAAACTGATCTTCATTGAAGTATTACATCGAAGTAAAGTAATTATAAAAGCATGTACAGTATTAGAGAAATCCCACTGTTTAAAGGGAGAGAGGGTTCATTTTAGAATGATCATAACTTAAAAAAAAAAAAAAARAATCTTTGTTCCAATAATTATCTCAAGACTTCTAAAGCATTCATACCTTTTAAGATCTGGTGATATATATATAATTTAAAACTAATGATATTCCATCTACTTATAGTTTCTGCCAGTCTACCTCTGAAAACAAACTTATTTGAGCACCATTCTGCTTTGTACAAATATTACTAAAGCATCAACATAAAAATGAGGATATTGGATATGTTTAGATGTTTAAAAATAGATAAAAATACAAGGAATTTCAGATTTTTGAAGATTAATTGTTTCAGTTTTTAAAAAGTATACTCCAACAGGTTATTATAAGACTTATTTTTTCTTATGCTTTCATTTAGCATAGATATAATACCCCTATGCAGTTGCCACCCAACTAATGCATGCTTAAAACACAAAGCCAGCACATCCATGTCAAGAAGTCCATAAGGAGGTTAGGGTAGTTTTCAGATAGAGTACAATGACATTCCTACTCTTTTATTTTTCTTTGGTTTTTCGGGGTTTTTTTTTTCCTCAACCCCATTCACTTCTCTTTCTTTCTTCTGTGTGAATTTTCCCACTTGGTTCAATTTACTTTGTTTTGGTATTGTGGCTGTCAGTTTTCTTGGGCAACAGCATAGGCTGGATTTTGGATGGTGCATCTGCTCCAAGGGATAACAATAATTTTCTTAAGCAGTTGGTTTAGCTCCTCATCATTAGGAGGGCAAGCTGAAGATTGTGGGTCATAGTTGTTTTGCCCCCCCAGCCCAGAACTCTCTTGGCTTCAGCCTGGAGTTCAGGTWCAGTAAGCACCAATTCCATCTATGAATGGAAGCTGATGTTTTTCACTTCAATTTATTTTTAATTTTAATGCTCTATGCTAATTTATTACATTTGTTTTCCAATGCAGCATATTGCATTTTATTCCAACCTGTTGTACATAGATCTGGAGATTTGTTTTTTCTTCTTTGTCTGTTGTAAAGTTTCATCTTTTTGCACAGCTTAAATATAATCCAAGYGTCACAAAATTAAGGCAGAATTGGTGCTGCTGATCCTTTTGTTAACTGCATCATCTTGTTGAGCCAATCTCTGTCGCATATTTGACCTTCCTGCTTAGTCTAATAGGATGGAGCTGCAGATTTTATTACAGTCTCATCAAGTAGCAATCATTCAAAATAACACATTTTGTCCTTTTGCCGGATTCATTACCTTGAAACCCATTCCATGTATTTTATATTCTACCTAACCCTCAAATTGCCTAAAGGATTTACTGCATTCCCTAAATAAGGTACTTCTAAAATATTTCCTGATTATGGATTTAGAGTCCGATCCTACATTGTCTGACAGTCTGCAGTAATATTACATGTCCTATGTGATTTTGTGGAGACAGGCTGGGTATACAATTTATCAAACCAGAATATGACCCTAAGATTTGGGTGATGGGAATGTGCCTCTATATGGCTGCTGAGTTCTGGCAACAGGGAGGCTGTTGCTGAGCTGATACCAGCCCTTCTCACAGTGACCACTGCCACATGTTTCGAATTTCTTATGTGCGACATGTGATTACCTCTTTGATAGTAAACAATTCCAGGAATGTTCCTGGGCGCTAGAACTTTAGCACGTACACTGCTGAATTGTTCTGATCACCTCTTGAGCATTTTCCAATTATGGCTTTTGGCTTRCACCCTTGCACTTTCTCCAGATGCTGTATGACAGGTGTAAGGCTCTGACTACTGCTCCTACCCTAAGGGCTGGTGCTTGTTGTCACTCACTCGGGTCTGCCTGGTCTCCAGAACCCAATGTGTCATACTGCTGTTCTCCTCTGGATATGGAGACATTTTGCTGGATAGATGGCTGGTGATGGGCATGGGAGGAGCTCCTCTGACTTCTCATTATCTCCCTGGTCTCCTTTGTGGGTGTGCAGATGAGCTTTTACATACAACCTAATAGTATTTTTAAATGGTAGAGAGCTTCTGTTGTTTGTTTTGGAGCCATATGCAGAATATAAAAGGTTTAAGGGACACTCAAATTAATACTGTTTTTTGAATATGATATATGACAAAGTAGTTTGAATTTTACTTAAACCTGTGATGTAATTTATCAATTTTTTGTTTCATTGTACCAGTGGTTGATGGCTTTTCTAGATTCAAGATATAAGGCCTCACAAGATGTGAACCTTTCTCCTGAATGTAGAAAAATACTTTCTCAACCCACAGCTATACAGTAGGTTTTCATACAGGTTAAAAAAAAAAGTTTTGGGTCTCTGCCAGTGCCAGATTCACCGTGTGGATTTGGTTAGAGTCTGAAAGTCCTGTATCTGAACAATGTACCCCATTGACTTCTCTGTAATAAGAATTGTTCGGTTTCGGTTTTCTATTCAAACAACAGAAAAAAATATCATTATTATATGTACAGAAATACACAAGCATTTACTCTTTCTGTCAAAACAGGGCTGCAAATTTAGTCTGAACTTTCAGAAYCTTTCATTTCCTTATCTTTGGTGTTCTTTTTTCTTTTCTTTCCTACAAGGGTTTCTGGCAGTTTTACTTCTAATACCTATTTCCAAGTATCTCTGTTGGTC
Organism: Malurus melanocephalus; assembly: GCF_030028575.1. Lineage (NCBI taxonomy): Eukaryota > Metazoa > Chordata > Aves > Passeriformes > Maluridae > Malurus > Malurus melanocephalus. Next base: position 831,177 of record NW_026623556.1, read on the forward strand.
AGCATGAGTTGTACTGGCAAAGCTTAATTATATAGTTAATGATAGTACAAAATGTAGAAGTCAAGATTAAAATAATTTACCATGAAAAAGAAGCTATTTTAAGATCCTGCTTTGATCACATAGTTAGTGTATTAATTTTTTGGTAGAAAAAAAAGTTTGCTCAAAAGATACCATGTCTTAATACAAACCAAAGTAATGTGTGTGGTAATGTAGGTTTCTCTGAAGAAAAATAAACATTGCAAGCTTTTCTAGACTGAGATACCTGGGGATGCTTGGCTTACTACATTCTTTATAATTTAGATTTCCGAGATTTCGCATTCCTATCTTCAACTGTAGGCATTCCAGAGAATTCCCACTCTCTTCACAACAAAAATTCCATGTTTTCTCATTTTGCCCCGGTGCTTAAAACATGTGTTATCTGCATTCAGCTAAACTCTACAGGGAATTGGCTGAAGCACGAGTTGGAAAAGATGCAATGTTAATTTCACTAATAGKTAAAAAAATTGCTGCCATCAGAGAACTGCTGATGCTTTGAATGTCTTCATTTAATGAACATTTTCAGATGAGTGTATTGCAGTTCCAGTGGAAGTAGCTCTGTGTGACTTGCTGCCACWTGTGATCTGGTTTTGGGTATTTTGTTGAAATCAAACAAGATTCTACCTACAGTTGTGCATATTTCCTGAAAGTTTAGATCTAATTTACTGTAAGCTTTAAAATGATCAAATTCTAAATCACGGTACTTATTTTCTTGACACATATGTGTAAAAAAAGCACAACTAGACTTATCTCAACCGAACTCTGATCAAAATTAATGAAAAATATTTTAATTAAGTAATGCAAGTTATTTCTGCCTGTGAGATGCACAAACATATAAAATTAAAAATACCCGATATCTATATGGACTTGTCTAGGTTTCAACAGGTGGCTGATATTCTGCAAAAGTTTCAGTAACTGTAGATTTATTACCACACTTTACATGTAATATAAAGTTGTCATTTATCATGAAAGAAATCTTATTTATGCTTTCATGTTCAGTTTTCATGTAAAGAACCTTAAGACAGTTACCTTCCCTCAAAGAACAATAGTAAAACAATTATAAAATGATCACTTAAATTAGCTCAAATTACACGCTAGAAAAAAATTGAGAAAGCTTTCAGAGTTTTACATTAAGATATAAATTAAAATACACTAATATATAAACCGTGTATCTTAACGGTTCTTAGCTTTTACTTAGGCTGTATCCTGTCTGTTCTCCAGACAAAACAGAGCCTTGTCCCTTCTTTCTTCCTGTTTCCAGAGGAGTAAAGGTCTTCCTGTGCTATACTGTTTTGTCTCATGCTAGCACATATGGGAATTGCTTAATCCTTATAAATAAGACTTCTGAACGTGTCTTAGAACAAACCAACCAAAGTACCAAATTACAGAGTAAGAATCAAAGCAATGGGTGCTAACTGAAATCTTTCAATATAGCATGGATCAAGGATGTTAAGCCTATGCAAGAGGAGCAGTTTGAAGTCTGAAATGAAGTCTGRTCTAGAGTTTTTTAAACTTCTATTTCACCTGGTTCCAGCATACTGACCCTTTGTCATTTCYTAATAGACTTATATGTGACAATACCCTGTTGTATGGTTGGATATGGTTTATCTTTGATTTGGTTTAAATTTTTTCAGTTTTTCTGAAACTGTTTGAAAAGTTTTTTCAAACATCACATTTTTCTTTGGTTGCTTCAGTGACTACTTGTTTTCTCTTCCTTGTTGTTGCACTCTGCATTAAGTGTCTCTCAGCTTGTTTCCTCAATTAACTTCTCAATGGACCCCCTGGTAACTTGCATTGTCTCCTGTTTCCTATTTCCSCCCTTCTTTTTATTTCTTTGCTTGTATTCTGGTGATCACTAACCAGCTGCTTAGGCAGTTGTTTGGAGCCCTAGTTATTCCCTGCTGATTTTATCTCTTATTCTCTACAGATACTTTCTTAACTTTTGTTTTGTTCTTTATCCAATTTTGATACTGGGTTTCTGTCTGTGGAACTCTGTAAACCAAATCCAAACTACCTTTCCCAGAAAAGATCAGTCTATTTAGAAGAAAATTCATTTTCTCTGAATTTCAAACACTAAAAGTGCTTCTATGAGACAGAAAGAATTACCAACTAAAAAAGAAATAAGACTGTCAATTTTTTTTATTTTTTTTTTTTTTTTTTTTTTTTTTTTTTTTTTTTTTTTTTTTTTTTTTTTTTTTTTTTTTTTTTTTTTTTTTTTTTTTTTTTNAATAATGTATCCATTGGCCAGTGGTGTATGTAGTTTCAAAATGAATGTACCAAAAATGCCAGCTGAAGGGGACAGGGTAGAAGCAAGGAACTGCAAGGAAATAGATAAGTATAGCTCTGGTAATGGTGACCTTGACATTGCAAGAGCTTTTAGCATTTTTTTGAAGAGAATTAATGATTTTAGGTTCTATGTGTTTTTTGCAGAGAGAAAAGGTCTTTTATTATCTTTTTTTTTTTTTTTTTTTTTTTTTTTTTCTTTTTAACTATATTCTTCCTGTGGATCTTTTTTGTATTTTATTGTCAGTTACTTGTAAATTATATGAAGTAAACTGATAAATAGCACTGTATGACTTCTCTGTTCCTTATTTAAGAAAAGTATCTGTCAAGTATCTATCAAGTGTCTGTCCCTGCTTGCAAACATCACTTAATCCTTTACAACTTTAGTACTCTATTTAGTATTTCCAAAACTTTTCAGGGAGACTTATGGTCTCATGGGAAATTCAGAGTGATAATATGCCTAAGTCAGAAACCAGAAGCGGATTGTATCTATGTCACAAATACTTTACCATAAATTAAATAGAGCTATAGCTTTCAACTGTATAGGTTTATACACAGGAACAGGTGTGTTCAAAAGCCCAACAACATTATTCTGGTAAATTACTCTAAAAACTAACATAATTTATATTTTATTGATTGAGAAATGTTTCATAATTCCACCACAAATTGCTCTCTCCTTATTATAGTGAGACATTCAGAAAAACAATAATTTGGAAACATAATTTAAACACATAAAATGTTCAAGAAACACATGCAGTGAATAGCAATGATCTGCTTGTCCTGCTCAGGACACCATTCAGTGAAACTTTCTTTTTACAGAGGCAAATGGCACTATATAGTCTCCTTTATAATTCCAAGTTAAGAAAGGAAATTAGGGAGTGTTTTCTTTCAGTGTGTGATAACACATACTGAACATAGGTCTGCACTGCTTCTTAAAAAACATGTAGCATCTGCATTGAAAAAGTTGAGTCTCACAGGAAATAGTTGGAGAATTATGAACCTCATGATTAAATCTTAAGATACTTTAAAGACTTCATCTGACAATATATTTGTAATGTGTTAGAAATATGTGCTACCATGTTTTTATTGTTGAGGTTGATAGGGTCTTGCCAAGGTGAAGTGTTTTTTTAACTGTATGATTGTCAGATCAGATTTAAATAAATGGAAAGTGATGGCTATAGAGTTCATCCTGTGGACTAACTTTCTATCAATACCAATACACAGTTCCTCTGTTACCATAGGAGGTAACAAAACTAATTGTTACCATAAAATTCTACCAGAGCAGAAAGTAGACCTTTACTGTATTTCATTGTAAATATTGAGAGTGAGCATCTGAGTCAGTCAGGGGTGAAAGCAGGTAATAGCTTGTACCACCCATGCTCTACATGACTTTGCAGCAACAACAGTTTGTGTCTGGCAGTCTTCAGTGAATGTAAATGGAAGGGATGAGGAAATACATTTAGTGATTTCAGTCTCCTACCAGTTGAGGATGCTCATCAAATATGAGCTAGGCAGTTTGCAGAGTTCTCCAGTGTAATTCCGAGGTGGTAGTCTGTCTGAAATTTCAGCTGGATTTTATTGATTATTTGTCAGCCAGTATTCACAGAAATTATTCTGGATTCTATGACTATGACACAGGAGGGTGACAGTATTTTTTTTATGAAAAATAATAAAATAACAACACTGTGACTAGGGAAGGACACACTGATGAAATAAAGGAAGCTCAGATTGAGAACAAACAGCCAGTTTGGGTTCTGTCAATAGAACAACACATGAAGAGGAGAGCTAATTTTGTATGTATATCAAAGTGGCTCCAACAGTTTTAGCAAACAATAATCTTAATTACTGTCCGCATCTGTTTTCCAATCTGGAAAATGAAAATATCTAATTTTCTGTAAAATATCTATGTAGTATAACCATCTCCCCACATTAATGACATAGAACTTATTCTGTATTTTTGAATTTAGTTTCTAATAATGGCATTTATAAGTACCTGTCAAAAGGAAGCTATAGCATGCCCAATGCTCTTGTATGAAGTTAGTTTATGTTTGATAGATGCACTTGTCCCTATTTTCAATATTATGAATGGAGSTGATGTATTTCAAGTACATTTTATTAAAGACAGAAGTTTTTTTTTTTCATAGAATTGGATGGGATTTTATGTTTTTCTGTGAAAGAAAAATATTTTAAAGCCATTAAAAGATAAAATTACTTTATTTTTTTTTATTTCTTTTGTAGTTATCTTGAAAATATTAATCAAATGTGAAATCCAAGATTATGTTAGTTATATGGCTACTTAATTAAAAGTCAACTAATCCAATTATTATGCTCATAGTAAAAAAAAAAAAAAAATACAACCTGAGTTGCCATGTTGAACAGGACTCAATAATTTCCATGTACAATTATGAAACCTAGTGCTCCGGTAGAAGCTCTAAGCTATCATCACTGTTATTTCTTGGCTAAACGTAGTAAGTGAAGAATAGGGTAATTACTCAGAGGTAGTAGAAACATAAATTATCTTGTCTGCACATGTTGCTACAATATGATCAACATTAGTAACTCAGGTCTCGATACAGCCGCAGTAGCGAAGCCYCGAGGCTAAGTGTGTACTTCTCGTATAATCTAGCAATAGATCAATGCAGCCAGTTTGCATCCAGCCCTAGCAGATTGTATATGAGTCTGTGCTCAGCTAAACAGATTTACTGTCAGTTTAGTGCCTTTCTGTGGAGATACTCATACATCAATAATGGTCCCTGTCTAAAACAAGTAAATGTCAATGTGTTTAAGGTATATTTTCTGTCATCTACTACTATCAACTATTCCTGTTGTTACTTGTTATACTTCATTTTGATTTAAGTTTGTTTGAGAGTAGACTCTACACTGCAGTATGCATATCCACAACACTAAGGAGTCTCAGAATTCAGACCCACAAAATTACTAAGAGCTCAGTGTAACTGCCCGAAGCCCCCGTCCCGCCGCCCYGCACGGGATAGACGACACGAGAGGCACAGACAGGTTCTTCTTTATTAATCTTCGGATKTCAGCTCTGCTCTTAGTGATCCCAGCTCTCTCCTCTCTCCAGCAACTAGCATGCTTTATATATACTTTTCTTATCTTCCCGCACATAGAATCACACCAATCAAACAGGTCCCATCCAGTTGACACAGCTGGGCACTCTCCAATCTCCAGGCAGCATGTTTTTRTCTTTTATTGGTAGAATACTTTCATCCATCCAATCCCATTCATCTCCATGGCTGATACGTCAGCCCAGCACGAGTCTGCGCTGTTTTGACCCTCTGAGCCCAGGCTGTGTCCGAGCCCAGCCCCCACACACAGCTGTAAGATAGGCAGGGCTACAGCATCTCCCCCTTTCTTTTCAAACAATCTTATAAATATAATACATAGTTAGCCACAGTTATCCATATAGTCTGTGGGGATACAATGTCGCTGGGATTTTTCAATATATATGGCTATCATACATACAATCATTATTTGCTCAGGTCGTTTGGATTTTTTGAAAAGTGAGAAAATATATGGAGCATTTATTCTCATTATCTGGGGGATTTGGCCAGTTTAAAACATAACATGCTTAGCATACTATGTTTTCAGGACTCAACTCCCCCTTTCTTTTCAAAACAAGCAGTAAATGTTTAAGGTCCCAAAAGGTCYYCTAAAATCCCTGAAAAATCCCAAAAATTCTCAATGATTAATTTACAATTAATAATTAAAATAAAAATAATCAGAATAATCATTATCACCATTAATCAATATTACAATTACTCATTGCAATTGATATCATCACAATCATTACAAAAATCAWAATTCATATCACAATCAATCATTTTTATAATCATTATTCATTAATTATGATTCATTACTTTTATGATCATTATTACAACAATCTTCATCTCAATTAATTACTTTTATTATTACTCATTAATTACTCATTAATGAATTAATCATAATTACTTTTGTAATAATTATTACAACAATTATTACATCATTAATCATAATACAATTAATTGCTTTTTATAATAATTATTAATCAATAAAAATCGATCACCTTTATAATTCAATAATCAATATCATAATTAACCATCTTTATAATCATTATTATTTATTAATCAATATATCTGGCCAGTATCATTTCATAATCTCTTTTTTCTATACCATAAAACAAGGCCTATTATGCCTTTTTTCTAACTCCGTATCTGTTCTTCATGCCAACTTCAGCAAACTTTTCATAGTGGCTTATCCAGCAGCACTCTCCATGCTGCTCCCGCCTTCTGGCTATTACCGCCTTTTCTTATTATATTAATATCTGCTGACCTGCCAGCTCCTGGCCTTCTCAGCTAATTCAATTTTTTGCATTTAAAAACTTTTATATAATTGCATTAAGTAGAAAAAAAAGAAAGAAAAAAAAAAATTTTACAGGCCATAAAATTTGAGTCCGAAATAGAAAGTTACTATTAAAGCTCAGGGTCCAATCCAGTTTTTTATTTTTTTCTTTCCTGATTCCTCCTTTTAGCTGCTTCCTCATGTCCGCGGTGCTTTCAAAACATTTAATTTTCTCCCCGCGCGTGGCTGCTCCGCCTGTCAGAGGCGTGTCTTAACAGGAGTTGCTTCTCGCTGGTCCCCGCCCCCATCGCAGTCGCTGCCGAGGGGCGGTGTCGCAGCGGGGGCCGTCTTCCAACTCATCGCTGCCAAGGGGCGGTCCCGCCACAGGGGCTGTCCCCTGCCGGCCCCCGCCCCCGTCGCCGCCGGGGCCGGGCCAC